>NC_133172.1:37557080-37753612 GCF_040802235.1 Manis javanica
TATGTCTCTTTATAGAAAAGTGTCCTAATATAGGATAAATTCTGAACTTTAAAATTGAAAAAGCCTTGAAAAACTGCAAATATGGAAAGAAACAACTGTAGCATTCCTCACTTAAAAGCAAATCCCAAACTAGATTCCACCAGGCCACCAATGATATTCTTCTAGAAACACTCTAGCCTAGACTTAAGTTCACAGAACTGGGACAAACCTTCTCACCTACAAGCATACAAAGCTCACTTCCAGCAAGCCTAGTCTGAGCCACCTCTGTATCCCTGTAGCCCAAAGAATATTAACTTCATTTCATCTGTTCTACACAGCTAACTAATTACCTCTTATAGGCAGAGTCCCAACCTCTGTGTAAATATAAGGGGTTAGTGCTGGAGCACTGCTCATAACAGCAGAAAAACCGCAAACAAATGTCCATCAGGGAAACTAGTTTGATATACTATAAAACAGCCATTCAGTGGAATACAATGAACCCCAAAAAACTAACTCAGCAGCTCTATATTTGCTAGTGTTATATGGAAACTTCAAGGCAATTCATTCCCTGAAAAAAAAAACAAAAAACCAGCAAGGTGCAGATATTTGATTGTTACCCTCTGTGTAAAAAAAGAAAGAATATGTACGATACGTACACATATACACATTTGTATAATATGTAGATGTGAACTGGGTCAAGAACTTGATCAATCTAGATACTTCTTAGTCTTCTATTTAACACCAGCACTAATTACAAGAAGCTGGTAATGGCTGCTTCTGGTGGAGGGAAGCAGGCAGCAGGGAGGGAGGCAGATCTTTTCGCTGCCTATCACTTATGTACCTTTTAACTTTCGTAGCGTGAGTATTCATTATTTTTCAAATTAACTTTTTTTAAGTTTAGAGAGTCCATTAAACTATACTGACTGCTTCTGCAATTCTGCATTATTTTTCTCATTGTATGAAGGGAAACTAATGAGTAACAAACCAAAACTGGGTGGTCTGAGCCCCAAGTCAACCTGTTACAACACACAGTATTTCTACTACATTAAAATACTTCAGAAAAGTTTCTCATATCTGTAGCACTGCAAAAATCTTAAAATAATATTTTTAAAACCTCACCAAATGCCTTATTTTGTATTAATCTACACAAAATAAAGTTTTGTTTGTCTCGCAGCAGCCTAAAACAGAACAGGTCAGACAGTAGAAACCCAAGGAACCCCCAAATAATAAGGTTTAAAATAATTCCCTTTACTTTAAGGCCCCCCTGTAAGATAATTTTCTTTCCAGAATGGTTCTACTATTGTACTTAAGAAAACAGAAACTAAATTATAAGATAATTTTGGCCTGTGAGGAAAAAAAATGAGGGTAATAACAAATAGCTGAGTCGTATTTACCACTATGTAACTCCAGAGGTATTTCTGATCCTGTAAAATGCTGGCCACTGATGGGACACTATTTATGAACCTGTGATGAAATGTGGTTAAACCACCAGGAACTGTTTCAAGGATGTAATAAATATGGATGTTTCTTAGTCTCTTATCACCAGCACTATCACCCCCTCCACACATACACTTGTCTATCTCCTCCCTTTAAGGACAACTGGAATATATTACCTCTTTGCAGGCTCCCAGTGGCAAGTATACAATGGCAATAAAATGCAAAGATGCATACTCCCCCTTATTACATGTTTGGCTGGATTCCTTTTTCACAGTATTAGGTAAGTAAGTGAGATAATGTGCACAAAGCATTCAGCACATATCTAGTAAGTAAGGAACAGTCTCCTTTCCCCTAACCCTGAAATTTTTTCCTATATTTTTAAGTTGTTTATATAGGCTTATATCCTGTTATTTACAAGTATAGTCTTTTTCTTCAGCTGTCTCAACATTTCTGGAGCTAACATTTTTCTCTAATCTTCTTTGGAATATTCAACTCAAAGATTCAACCCTAGTAAATGACTTTCAGCTCCAAATTTCATATTTATGTGAAGATGTACCCTTTAATGGACTATCAAGTAGTAAATCTTAGTATGTCTCTGTCATGCTCTCTGTCACACACTCATCTTTTTCTTTAACAACCCTTTAAAAATGTGGAAACCATTATTAGCTGATAGACTGTACAAAAACAGGTCGGGCCACCAGTTTGCCAATCTCTCCTCTATTCAGTTCACTTTTATCCATTTTTGTTTTTGGTGATTATTTGTTCCCTTGAGATTTCTATTTAAACTATTTGATTTGCATGTAATTAAGTTAGAACCTTAACACTTCCTTCGTATTTCTATTTCTCCATTTTACCACGTCCAGCTCTTAAATTTTAGAAGCAAATTTGTAAAAACAAAAACAGAAAGGAGAAAGTAATGAAAATCATGAGTAAGAATAAATAAGTGGAAAAGCCAAAACACCTAACTATTCAAAACAATGATGGAATCAACCAAGAGGTACTTTAATGGCAGATATCTGAAAATTTTTAAATGAGCCTAGAAATGAATTAACAAAATAAAACCTAATCTAGAATGAAAGTTCTAAAAAGACATGAGTAAACAAGTAAGCATGTCAAACCTAGGCATTTGTTACTGTAAGAAACCTGGAGCCTCCCCTTGAAGCTGTTCTCAATGTCTGTGCCAGATGGCCACCTGGGGAGACCTCGTGGGGAGGGAGGTCTTATATATGCTACTACATCTCCTAGCCTTTTTTTGGATCTTCCCCACTGCTGCGAAAGGTGGTCCCTAAAAAAATCCTCTCATCCTAAGAGTCTCTCCTCCCCTCCATTCCCATTTAAACCCTACAGCCCAAAAAGATCATCCATTAGCAGAGCCCCAAGGTTTACATAATCTGACTTTCATCCCATCCTGTCCCTAATCAGTTTCTCAACCATTAAAATCACCTAGGACATTAATCAAAATGAAGATTCCAAGACTCGACCCTTCACCATGAAAGTGATCGCCTGGAGCCTGAGAAACTACATTTTTTTAATTAAGGTATTATTGATATACACTCTTATGAAGGTTTCACATGAAAAAACAATGTACTACATTTACCCATATTATCAAGTCCCCACCCATGCCCCATTGCAGTCACTGTCCATCAGTGTAGTAAAATGCCACAGATTCACTGTTTGCCTTCTCGGTGCTACACTGTCTTCCGCATGACCCTCCACATCATGTGTACTAAACATAATACCCCTAAACCCCCTTCTCCCTCCCTCCCCACCTGCCCTCCTACACCCCTCCCCTTTGGTAACCACTAGTCCCTTCTTGGAGTCTGTGGGTCTGCTGCTGTTTTGTTCCTTCAGTTTTGCTTCGTTGTTATACTTCACAAATAAGGGAAATCATCTGGTACTTGTCTTTCTCCACCTGGCTTATTTCACTGAGCATAATATCCTCCAGCTCCATCTATGTTGTTGCAAACGGTAGAATTTGTTTCTTTCTTATGGCTGAAGAGTATTCCATTGTGTATATGTATCACCTCTTCTTTATCCATTCATCTACTGATGGACACTCAGATTACTTCCATATCTTGGCTATTTTAAATAGCGTTGTGATAAACATAGGGGCGCATATGTCTTTTTGAATCTGAGAAGTTGTATTCTTTGGGTAAATTCCAAGGAGTGGGATTCCCGGGTCAAATGGTATTTCTATTTTGAGTTTGTTGAGGAACCTCCATACTGCCTTCCACAATGGTTGAACTAGTTTACATTCCCACCAGCAGTGTAGGAGGGTACCCCTTCTGAGAAACTACATTTTACAAGTACTCAGGTGACGATGAAACAGGCTTGTCAGAGGGTTCACACTTCGAGAAACACATTCAGAGGGGTTGCTCACCTTTCCTTTTCTCTCACAGCAAGGGCACTTCCCCACCTCCTGTGACTCCGGGGTCTCCTCTTTCCCTTCCCAGCCTCCCCCTTAAATCAGAGGGTCCAACAGAGCTCTAACAACAGCCCCGTTTATGGACCGTTCTGCAAATGCCCTGCACTGACCTCCATAAACCAGTCCGAGTCTCACATGCTGTTTTCTCTCCCTGGAATACACTTTGCAGCTTGCTGAGATCCTTCCCATCTTCCAAGGCTGGGCTCAAATACCACGTTCCCTGTGTCCTTCCCTAAACACCACTTTCTGATTTCCCCAAACTCTACCATATTTTCTTTATTTATCTATTATCAGGTACCAAATTTTTCATCATTTGTATATTGATTGCTTTGAGGGTAGGGGGAAAGTGTTCACTGCTGTGCCCTCCAGAGCTGCCCCAAACAGAACCTCTGAAAGGTTCCGAACTGACTTGGTTCATCAAAAACCTCCCAAGATGCTCTCAGACATGTATTAATCTAAATTGTGCTCTACAAAGATAAGCTTTAGAGATTCCAATATATGCCAAATGGTAGACAGACTGCCAATTCTGCAAATTGGCAGAAAGATATTTTAGTCTTGACTGGTTTTTGAAAAGTTGAATGTGAATGCCTTTGGACAGGGTTTACAAAGGAACCATTTTAACAAGGCTCCACCATATATTCACTCAATAACCTGTCAGGCCAAAGAGGAAGGCTTTTGAGATTGTGACCTTACTCAACTACAAAAGGAGAAACTATATAATGGGTGATGAGGAAAACTTACAGTGTATACATGGAGGGTCTGAGAGACCAAGGAAAGTCAGGATGAACATGTGAGAACCAGAGGAAAGATGGAAGAAAAACAGAAGATCTGTGAGAAAGGAAAAACATCAACAAAAGATAGGAAGAAATTATAAACTCTGATGAAAAGGGTAGGAATAAAAGGAAATCTGCTTAAAAGTAATAATTTTCACAGGAAAATCAACAGACTTTATGTAATGTCTTATGTAGAGGTATTAACCTTGCATTTTAACATGAAACTCCCAGGGGGAAAAAAAAATTAAACACTGGCAGCACTGGTTCCTTCTCAAAAGCTTACTTGTATCTTATACTTAAAAACATATACCAAAGACTAGACTGTAATCCTAAATTTGGCAAAAGCACTCTTCACATGACTTCAAGTTGTTTACCTGCTAACTCAAATGCAAAAATAGATTTGAAATTAAACAGATGTCAGTTGAGTTGTTTCTTCACCCCTCTTCAGATCTTTAACGTTCAGCTTTACACAGGGGTGAAATAATGGGACTTTACCCTTCACTTCCTTCTATTAATTTCGTCATCTGCCATCTACTAATTTCTTCATCAGAAGGACCAGGAGACTTAATCCACAGCCCACCGAGTTCATAAATCCCACAGCTTCCTGATGAAGCACAGCGGGATTAATTAAAACAAATGAGTTGCACATCGTTCTGTACACTTGGACTATTTAATCTCAGTCATTTACAGCCTATACTCAACCCCAAATCGTAATTTGCAGGAGACAAGACCCAAGGCGCCACAGTAATACCAAGTAACAGACTTAAATTCTGGAGCAATTTTTCTGTTCACTGTGGGGTTTACATAAGAGGCATTCAAGGCCAAGGTGAAAGCAAAGTTCTTTAGCCAAAATATGTTCATCTGCCCAGCCTGAAATTATCTAATAAGCGAAACCAGCTTTTATGCCTAGTAAATGTTGCTTATCTTGGACCGGCAGACAAACTGGAAACCTCGTTGTAAAGCGGATCACTAAAAGGAGGAAGTCCTGAGTTAAAACGACGAGGCGCCTGACTCCGAATGTTTTGCTGCCTTCAGACATCAAAGGAAACTGTCACGCATCGTCAGGTAAAAGCAACAGGAGAGGAAGCACGGTTTTTATGTTTATTCGACCCAAAGATAATAATCACATACTAAATGGGAAAAAAAGTTGTGGGAGACGGCCTCGCTCGCAACAGGAAATGTCCGAACAGTCCACGGCCTAAAATTCTCCCTCACTCAACCTCAGAAGTCGGCCCCGGCTCTCTCCTCTTCATTGTCGACCCGCTAACAATCAGAAAAGCCTTTCGACTTCCCTCCACAATTACAGTTAAACAGCCGGGATAACTGACTCGCTGGTCCCCAAGAAACCCCGACTCCGTTCCCCATCTTTTACTTCTGGTCCCCCACCCCCAGCCCCGCCCCCTTCCCCAAGGCCCGCTTCGGCCGCCTTCCCTCAGGCCCTTCCTCAAACCCTCGCACTCGGGCACCCCTCGGGCAGCCCGCGCGACCTCCCGGCCACCCGGCCGCCACCGCACCCTCACCCCGGCGGCGCGCCGCCCCGCCCCCGGGCCTCGCACTCGGTGGTCGCGGAGGGGACTCCGGTCCCAGTCACGCCCCCCGAGATAATGGGTGACATGGCGGCCCCTGCCCCGCTCCTCCTCGGCCAGCCGGGGCAGCCTCGCTCACCCACACGAACAGGCTGTCCGAGAGCAGGTACTGAGCCACGTCGCGGGCCCGCGGGCCCCCAGCGCCCGGCCCGGCGAGCGCGGCCGGCTCTGGCTGCACCGGGGCCGTTAGCGGCTCCGGCTCGCCGGGCCCGGACCCGGCCTCGGGCTGGCTGAGGGCGCGGTAGGCGCTGACGATGGTGCCGAGCAGGGCCAGGCCGCTGAGGCCCGTGTAGGTACGGAGGCTGGGCCAGGGGAAGCGCTCCAGGAAGAGCAGCGGCATGGCGGCGGCGGCGGCCTCCAAACCCCAGGCCTCCCCGCGCTGCGGCCGGGCCCCTGCGGCGGCCTCGCAACGGCGCCCTCCGGCTCTGGCGTCGCTGCCGCCGCCGCCACGCCGGTCCAGGCCGGGCCGCTTCTGGCCGCTCGCGCCGCCCCGCCCCGCGCCTCTGCCGCTGCTGCCCCTGCCGGCGCGGAAGAGCCTCGGCGGGCTCGGGGCGGGCCGCTGTACCCAGCAGGGTGCGGGCGGAACGGATGCAGGGGCGCGGCCTCCGTCCCCCGCCCCCAGGGGTGGCGCCGTTGCCAGGCAGGCGAAGGCCCGGGTTGCAGGCTCAGCGGCCCGGCCCTCGGCACTGTCCTCGGCGGAGCTCGGCCTGGCACGTGGACGCACAGGGCACCGGCCTGGGCCCAAGCGGAAGCGTCGCTTATGCCCAACGCTGCTGACGGGCGGTGGAGCCCACCTCGCGTTGCTGGTCCGCAGGACGGGGGGGCCGCCTTCCTTCAAGCAGGTTTTTCTTAAGCACCTCTGCAGAACTAGCGTTTCCGAGGTGGCGGAAGCAGGAGATGGTGCTTAGCGAATAATAGAAGCCCTGACCCCAAAGAAAGAGTATTAATGAAGTCTTATTAGTTCCTCTCAAGTTTTTTCTGTTCACTAGTATCCTCGAGCAGTCTAAAATGAACCCGACTGAGCAGGAAATGATATGTTCCCTCATACATCAGGTAGCAGTGTTACATGGTGTTGCCATTTTGGATAAGTCTGTCAATTCAAGTAACCATTTAACCTAGCAATTCCACTCCTAGATATAAACTCAAAAGAAATTAAAACCTACTTCCACACAAAACGTGTACACAAGTGTGGATAACATTATTCATAAGTCAAGAGTGCAAACCTAGTGTCCATTAAGCGATGGATGGATAAATAAGGGATAGGCATACAATGTTATATTATTCAGCCATGAAATACATTACATGAAACGGATAAAATGCTACATGGATGAACCTTGAACACAGGCTAAGTGAAAATACAAGACCACATTGTATGATTTCATTTATTTGAAATGTCCAGAATAAGCAAACTAACAGACACAAAATAAATTAATGGTTGCTTACAGCTGGGGAGATGAGGAACTGGGGCTAAGAGCTAAATACGGATTTTTTTGAGTGATGGAAATATTCTGAAACTGATGGTGCACAACTCCAAATATACTAAAAGTCACTTGATTCTACATTTTAATGTTACAAAAAAAAATGAAAGTTGCCCCCAAAGAAGTATTATTGTGGGGGTCTTATTCCTCACGGTATTCCCAAGGTTTGTAATAGTGCCTGGCCCAGATAGGCATTCAGTATTGTTAAATCTTCCAAAAGAAAAAAAGGATTAAACTATTTCCAAGGTCTCTTAAAAGTCTGATTAAAAAACAAAAGTTCAATGGAACTATAAAACTCTTAGAAAAAAACATAGGCAAAAATCTCTTGGACATAAACATTAGCGACTTCTTCATGAACATATCTCCCCAGGCAAGGAAAACAAAAGCAAAAATGAACAAGTGGGACTATATCAAGCTGAAAAGCTTCTGTACAGCAAAGGATACCATCAACAGAACAAAAAGGTACCCTACAGTATGGGAGAATATATTCATAAATGACAGATCCGATAAAGGGTTGACATTCAAAACATATAAAGAGCTCACACACCTCAACAAACAAAAAGCAAATAATCCAATTAAAAAATGGGCAGAGGAGCTGAACAGTTGTCCAAAGAAGAAATTGAGATGACCAACAGACACATGAAAAGATGCTCCACATCACTAGTTATCAGAGAAATGCAAATTACAACCACAATGAGATCACCTCACACCAGTAAGGATGGCTACCATCTAAAAGACAAACAACAGATGTTGGGGAGGTTGTGGAGAAAGGGGAACCCTCCTACACTGCTGGTGGGAATGTAAATTAGTTCAACCATTGTGGAAAGCAGTATGGAGGTTCCTCAAAATGCTCAAAATAGACTTACCATTTGACCCAGGAATTCCACTTCTAGGAATTTACCCTAAGAATGCAGCATTCATTTGAAAAAGACAGATGCACCCCTATGTTTATCACAGCACTATTTACAATAGCCAAGAAATGGAAGCAACCTAAGTGTCCATCGGTAGATGAATGGATAAAGAAGATGTGGTACATATACATAATGGAATATTATTCAGCCATAAGAAGAAAACAGATCCTACCATTCGCAACAACATGGATGGAGCTAGAGGGTATTATGCTCAGTGAAATAAGCCAAGAGGAGAAAGACAAATACCAAATGATTTCACTCATCTGTGGAGTATAAGAACAAAGAAAAACTGAAGGAACAAAACAGCATCAGAATCACAGAACCGAAGAATGGACTAACAGTTACCAAAGGAAAAGAGACTGGGGAGAATGGGAGGTTAAGGGTGGGGAAGAAGGGGGGTATTATGATTAGCATGTATAATATGGGGGTGGGGGAAAGGGGAGGGCTGTGCAACACAGAGAAGACAAGTAGTGATTCTACATCTTACTATGCTGATGGACAGTGACTGTAATGGAGTTTGTGGGGGGGACTTGGGGTAGGGGAGAGCCTAGTAAACATAGTTATTCATGTAATTGTAGATTAATGATAAAAAAAAAGTTCTCTCGAGGTTGTTATCATCCACAGCCTATTAAAGGGCCTGTGATGGAACACAATTTGGCTCTTGAGAGGGGGGCAAGCTATTATTGTCACACACTTTCTGTGAGGTTTATATTAGAGTTCAGTTCCCATTGGTTCTCTACCTGCAACCATTGGATTGAAATGCTAAACTTTCAACTGCACTGGTAAAGTTAAAGAAAGCTTTATTTTGAAGAAAAAAAAATGAGTGGTTATCTCCCAGCAGAGTTAACTCTTCTGTATCTGAGCCCCTGTAACTTTTGAACTACACAATCATATAATCCATATTCAAGTCACAAATTACAAAATACCATAACCAAACCTGTCCCATCACCATAACGAGCTGCTTTTAATAGATCTGCTTATTAAAATATTCACACCATCTTGAATTTCAAAGTGCTATACTCTTCTTTGAATTATATTGTGAAATAATCACTATTAAGTGTTAAAAAAAACTTTAGGCAACCTGCTTTCTGGAATGACTTCATAAAGTGCTTAATAGCAACTTTTTATTTTTGGTTCTGTCTACATAAAAACTAGCCTAAATCAACCTTAAATTCTTAGGAGCTTGAAAATGAGAAATGAGAATAGGTAGAACTAACCTAACTATGTAAGGTTATGTATTTGCATTTTTTTGGGTATCATTAATCTACGATTACATGAGGAACATTATGTTTACTAGGCTCCCCCTTCACGAAGTCCCCCCCACAAACCCCATTACAGTCACTGTCCATCAACGTAATGGGATACTGTAGTCACTACTTGTCTTCTCAGTGTTGCACAGCCCTCCCCGTGCCTCCCCCCAGATTGTACATGCTAATCCTAATGCCCCTTCTTTCTCCCCCCCCTTATCCCTCCCATTCGCCCCAGTCTCTTTCCCTTTGGTAACTGTTAGTCCATTCTTGGGTTCTGTGATTCTGCTGCTGTTTTGTTCCTTCAGTTTTTTCTTTGTTCTTATACTTCACAAGTGAAATCATTTGGTACTTGTCTTTCTCCGCCTGGCTTATTTCACTGAGCATACCTTCTAGCTCCATCTATGTTGTTGCAAATGGTTGGATTTGTTTTCTTCTTATGGCTGAATAATATTCCAGTGTGTATATGTACCACATCTTTATCCATTCATTTACTGATGGACATTTAGGTTGCTTCCATTTCTTGGCTATTGTAAATAGTGCTGCGATAAACATAGGGGTGCATCTGTCTTTTTTCAACTGGGCTGCTGTGTTCTTAGGGTAAATTTCTAGAAGTGGAATTCCTGGGTCAAATGGTATTTCTATTTTGAGCTTTTTGAGGAACCTCCATATTGCTTTCCACAATGGTTGAACTAATTTACATTCCCACCAGCAGTGTAGGAGGGTTCCCCTTTCTCCACAACCTCACCAGCATTTGTTATTGTCTTTTGGATGGTGGTGATCCTTACTGGTGTGAGGTGATATCTCATTGTGGTTTCAATTTGCACTTCTCTGATGACTAGCAATGTGGAGCATCTTTTCATGTCTGTTGGCCATCTGAATTTCTTCTTTGGAGAACTGTCTGTTCAGCTCCTCTGCCCATTGTTTAATTGGATTATTTGCTTTTTGTTTGTTGAGGTGCATGAGCTCTTTATATATTTTGAATGTCAACCCTTTATTGGATCTGTCATTTATGAAAATATTCTCCTACACTGTAGGACCTTTTTAGGTATTTGCATTTTACTGTATTTTAAAGGTTTGCATATGGTCATTTTACTAGGATGATTGTTTTACCAGCATTTCTGACTCTCCCATTCCAAGAAGGCAACCAGACTTTTGTACTGCATCTTACTCTGAGAGGACCAGGGAAGGACGCAAAACACAGAGGGTATGAATATTTAGTGCCCAGGAAGGCTTGACTATAGCCATCTACCTTTTTCAACTGAGTCCCAAGGTCCAAGTATGGCAGGGAAGCACCAGCGCAACTTCTAAGGGGCTGGTCCAGCTTGGACAAGAAAGTATCTTTTAAGTGATGGAAGCTAGAGCTCTCCCTGCCCTGACCCTCATTTCAGAGGATGATTCATATCTTCCAGGTTCTTGTGAGACTTTAGGTAAGCCCCATATTCTCCCTTAGAATGAGAGAGACTTAACTCCTGCCATCTTTGTGGGATGGTGGCTTTCATTTGGCTAAAAGGAAATGTGTCATTCCAAACAACCAGTTTTTGTGGACTAAGATTCACAGCTAGATAATTACTGCTCTTTTCATTTTTTAAGGTATCTGAAATTCTTTCATTTTCATGATCTCATTTGATTTTCACTATCCTGTGAGAAAGGCAGAGTTTTGTTGTTGAAGATTCTCAATATCCTAGGAACTGAACCTCATTATCTAATCCAAGCCTTAAATGTGCTCCCACAGAATTCTGATGTTTCATTAGCTGGAACAATGTATTCTACTACTAAATCTTGCAGGGGGTGGGTAGGGGATAACCAACCTAAGTTGCAAGGGAAAAAGTAAATGGGTAATTTCAATTTATAGCTTTTCTTTCATAATTTTTCATAACTCTTTGGTGCCTGCTAAAAAATACACAAATAGTAAGAGTTTCAGAAGAACTTTGCAATCACTATCAGGTTTTGTTGTTCAATTTTTTTTCAGATACAAAGACTCAGGGCTATAGTTTTATTACACATATATTCTCATGATCTGGGTCAATTGTTTCTATTTAAGATTTTGAAATAAAATTATACAGTATTACATAAACAGCAAGCATGGTGTCAGAGAATATCATAACTTCTAGGCAAGTTTGGGAGAAAAAAAAAAAAAACTCAAGGAGCCAACACTCTCTTTCCAGATGAGGAAATAGTCCCCATGAAATAACGATACACAGTTAACAAAACTGTATGGCAACTTCGAAATCCCAGTTTTCAGGTTCCAAATCCAGTGATCCCTTCACATGGCAGGAAACTGCATCTGCTGGCACACAATGGTGGAGTGCCCGTGAGGACAGTGACACCTGACCTACGTCAGATAGCCCAGGTCTTCAGGGCCTTGTGTTATGCCAAGGTGTCTCTTACCTAATGGCCTCTGGCCACCGAAACTGAAAAAGAACCCTTAAGGATTTCTAATGGCACACTAAGGTTAGCCACACACAACCACAGAGTCATTCTGTTTTATTAATTGAAATGAAATAAAATTTAAAAAGAACACTGACCATTTTAATCAAACTTTTACTCTACAAATATAAAAATATAACTAAAACTCCAGTTTTAATACATTTCTATTAACTTATTGCCACAAAAAATTTCAAAGCCAAACTATAAATGATGCTCATACACTTTTATGTGAACATAGTAACCAAAATTTTTCAAATGCACTGATCTTTCCCTCAACACAACAGTATAATAATATTTTCCCCAATTTATGTCTAGTTTCACAATACAATCTATCACTAAAATACAAATGATACCTTAACTGATTTAATCTAGACTTATTTAGGTTTTAGTCAGTTTTTTCACAGAAACAAGCTTAATAAACATGAACTAATATTTAAATGCTTTATGGCTCAAATCAAATTACAGTATTACATTTCTCATCACATATTTAAACAAAGGCAAACTGCTCAAAATGAGTCCAGTTTAACCCAAATAATAAGTGATATGAAACAAGTGAAATGACAAGAAATCATACCTTATGCTACAAAAGTCTACTTGTATTATAGTCAAGAACCACTAAGCCTTCGCTAGTGATGTAACATACAAAACTGTACACACTTTGAAGCAATCTTAGTGATCAGCATGCACTGTCCCAAACACTATGAACTAGTAAAAACATTAAGTTTGAGGAACTCCAATTAATTACTCCAAGCATTTCATCTCAAGTGCAGGTACTTAAAAAAAATAGTCATTTAAAAACCTTAGAGAATAAGACGTATCATTTAAGAAAGGGAACTTTACGCTGATCGTTTGCTTGTCTGCTGAATTTGGAGGACCTCTACCTCTCAGTTCTAATGAAGCATAGAAGAAAATAAACTGGCTAATTTGGTTATGTTTTATCCAAATAAAATGCTAACTTAATAGAACTCTTACTAAAATCCAAATAACTGAATCGTGTAATGCTAGTTAAAGTAAGATGATAATAAAACAATCTTCCAGATCTGCTGTTAAAAGTACAACTTCACATGTGAAATTATCATGTCATTTTAAGTATTATCTATTTTTTTAAAAATCACAAGTCTTTATTGCTTAGGGAAAAAAATTTCATTTTCTTTAAAGGGATGTCAATTCTACATATGATTTAAAACTTGAGTAAAGCTTTAGTTTTTTTCACTCAACCTACTGAATATTTTCCTAAGGAGTCACTTAGTAAATTTATATAGAATATGCACAACTTGGATCACTCAGAAAATCATGACATATATTGTAGTTACACATATGCAAAAGAAGGCTATCATTTATAAACAAACCTAGAATGTAGAAGGCATTAAAAAATATAAGTCAGTTCATCAAGAGAGCTCACTTTACAACTATTCAGTATTTAGTTTGTAGAGAATGGAATGTACAATTTAATACTATTATTTCTAGAAGTGGTAAGAACATAACACATCAAAAGAGCTTAGTGTTATATAGTGCCCTTGTACCTGCTTTTAATGCTATATGACTACATCAGATTTCAATTTCCCTAGTGCTATTATTTCCATCAAGAAACCTAAAAAGAGAGTTGGGGATACAATTGTAACTGACCAGTTCAAATACAGTTCTGAATACTGTTTGTGTTTTATGAATTTTACATTCAGAACCAGATGTCTTACATTCTAAGGTAACACTCAAAGGTTTTTCTCACCAAGGCCCCTACATATAGATGACTGACTCAAGTACTTACATCGGGAAGCAGTGAGGAAGAAAGAATTTCTAGGTCAAAGCTTAAGTTACAAAGGAGGTGAGGGCTTCAAATTAAATGACTCTTCAACTTAAACACTCATTACTAACTTAAACACTCAGCACTTTATAAACCACCAAGAAGTCCACTTCTTTCTGCCCTCTCCAAATGACAAGAACCAACATATCTGAAATGTGGTCACCACAGCTTTTCAAATGGCTACCAGAAGCAATCACAGAAGGTGGGCTGTGTCAAGCTTTTGTCTCCATCTCTGCCTTCCCCAGTCTTGTAGGAGTCAGCTAATCACTAAGCTCACCAGGAAAATTAGACTAAGTTAGAAATATGCTAATATAAACCAGAGGGGCAGGGCTGTTAGCCCTTGAGGGAAAGGGACTATCCACAGAACTAGTAGCTTTTTCAAAGGAAATTACTGGTCATTTTTGGTCCTGTAGACTGGTATTCACCTACCACTACTGTGGGCAAGGTCACAGTCACTACTTGATAATTTACCATGTGAAGATTTGACAGAACCTCAACTAAATAAACCTGCACCTTTATAAATATAGTTGCTTTTGGTCTGTTTTTCTCAAGTCTAAATAGGAAAGAATATTATGGAACACCTTTCACATCACCCAATATTCAGAACAGTTCTGCAGTCAGTACCATAAAGATGTAAGAACCAATCAAAAGCACATTTCTATTAAAACTATACTGATCTCTCTTCTTTAAGTAGCTGTGTCTTCAAGATTACCTTTACATTAGGCCTGTAGACAACAACTTTACAAAAAAGCATACATAATATACTATGACCATTAAGCAATGACACAGACAGCAAAAATATACTATGACCATTAAGCAATGACACAGACAGCAAACTCCTAAGATTCTTCTTTTATTCCCCAAATTTGATCCTATTTTAGCAGTGCTTTAAAGAGCTTTTACAATTTGGCATTTTTTTCTTAAGGCTAACAAAATTCATTCCTTACCCTGTCCTTAGATTTCAGTTGACTCAAATTATTCCAATACTTTTGAAAAGCTTTTGTGTCACTTGCTAAAACCAAATTTCATTTCTAAGGATGTAACTTCAAGTTAACTGAAATAAACTTTGTAATCCAAGAATTCAAAAACCTAACACCCACTTTTAGAAACCTCCTTCACAGATCACCATTTTTACTATGGCCCTAAGAATCACACACACAATTCCACAACAGCACAATTAATCCTCCAATATGTGCAAGAAAAAACTCCATCTTAGCTCTAGATGGGTCTCTTACACTGACTCCAATGACTTTCCCTGACCTAGTCAATTTTTAACAGTTTCCCATATGTTGAAGGTCTGTTGCTTGTGAACTAAGGTCTGCACATACCAGTATAAAATGTACCAGTCTGAGAATCCTGCTGTAATATAACTCATTAGAATATAAAACTTGGTATAGGAGTTGTACCTTGGACTCCAACAAGCAAATCTAGTTCCCAAAAGAAATAGAAGATCCTCACCATAAAAATCTAGCACATGGTCCTGGAGTATACCCCCAAGAATGGTTACTGGAGCAAGGGTCCCATAAACTTGACTGACCTAAACCTGACATTGTCTCTCAATATTCATTGGCCTGGGGGAAAACAAAATACAATCCTCACCTGTAAGAATTTTACAAGTTTAATGTGAAATTAAAAAACAAAACTAAACAAAAAACAAAGTCCATTTTCTTTAAGGTATACAAAAAATATGAGTAGAACTAAAAGTAAATTAAGCATTATCACATTTGTTTACACCATTACCTAGTTTTCATGTTAACTTTACTATTCAAACAATAGAAAGTAGGTGGCAAATTAGGGACTGAGAAAGAGATTAAACCAAAAAAACTTTTCTACCATGTTTATTTTATACTGTGACTAGCTGTGCTCACAGAGACGGCTTCTTTTACTTCTTCACTGTGCAGGAATTCAGTTGTATATAAAATTGAACCTGAATTTTGGAAAAACACAGTATCTGTATTAAACAGTATTATTTACATGGTTTCTACATTAAAATAAATTTGGGTATTCCTACTTACTGTAAAAAAATTTAAATGTAAATTTGGTTAATTATCCACTACTAAGTTCCTTGAGGGAAGTTTTTACACCTCATTGTTTTCTGACCACACAGCACAGCTCCTGATACCTGATGGGTGGTGTTTAATAAATGAGTGATATGACTCTTTTTATATACCATACTTCATCTTGCAACCCATCAGCAGACCAAAGCATAGGAGCAAAAGATGTACTCTGACTAGTATAACAAAGTAGAAAGACCAATTTCATGCTCAATAAGCTTTCATAGAAAGCCAAAATCACAATGGAATTGTTTTTAAACATCTATTCAGAGCTTACCCGATGCCTGGCAGTATTCTAAACACTTCATATGCATCATTTCACTCAATCCTCACAATTCTAGGAAGCAGGGACTACTACCCCAATTTACAGATGAACAAAAAGCAATAGGTATAACCATTTCTCTGGTTATATTGCAAGTACGAAAGTGGAATTCAAACCCAAACACTGACTACAGAATCCATATTCCTAACCACCATGGTATTCTGTGAAGGATATCTATGGTTGACTCCTAAGGACCCTAACCAGTATAAGTCAATGTTTAAAAAAAAAAAAACTTTTCTTGTCATTCTAACAAAAAAATAAGTCAAACCCATGTAAAAATTCAGGACTTAGGCCCCGGAAGATGACTGGTTAGCCAGAGACGGGTAAAAAAAAAAAAAAAAAAAAAAATTCAGGACTTAATCCCACATGCTCCAATTTGGGCCTAATACAGTAAGTTCCAAAGAGAAAAGGGAATATATTAACACCAACTGATTCAATTCTCTGTTTTTCTACTTATTAGGTATATGTATTTACTATATATATATATATGTGTATTTATTTTACATTGCTGGCTACTATTTTACCATCTCTTCTTTGACTGAAGTCTTCAAACTTAACAGAATGTCATTTAACAGAATGTCAGATTTGGGGAAGAACAGTTACACAAGAACATTATGCTGTAACTTATGGTCGGGGACACTTTTTGTCAGTCTTACTTTATTTACAGCTTATACATGGTCTGAGGGTCCATCATACTACTTTAGTTTCCTTAAAGACTAAAATTCACCAACTATCTCTCTTCAAGTAGTTTCCTAGAATATTTTTAATCTGGCAGTTTAGATCAACCAATCACAAAATGTTCAACTTCTCATACCTGCTCAAAAGTTGAGGGAGACTAGAAATGATGGGTCCATATCCTGGTGCATTGTCATACAATTCAAATAATGGTGCAGCTACTAGCTTGTAATTTTTAGGAACTGCAAACAAGGCTAAAAAAAACAAAACAAAAACCAGTATTCATTTTCTGTAATTTCTTACATAGTAACTGCTTCCACTTCATTTGTAATCACCAATTTTACATGTGAGAAACTTCTGAGGAAAAGGATAATTCTCATTAATACATTTTGGTTGTATCTTTTAAGCAAAATTTATAGTAACACCTTTGAAACTAACTGACTCGATAGAAATCCATGTTATTAACAACCAAATACCACCTTCTAAATGCTGGCCCTGGGAGAAAGGGGAGGAAAGTTTTGTGTTGTATTTATTTTGGATTCCATTTTAAGACTATTGCAAGAAATAATTATGTGTTAAAAAGCACAAAAGACAGGCGGGAGCCAAGATGGCGGCGTGAGTAGAGCAGTGGAAATCTCCTCCCAAAAACACATAGAGCTATGAAAATATAACAAAGAAAAATCTTCCTAAAATAGAGACCACAGGACACAGGACAACATCCAGACCACATCCACACCTGCAAGAACCCAGCGCCTTGTGAAGGGGGTAAGATACAAGCCCCAGCCCGGCGGGACCCGAGCGCCCCGCCCCCCGGCTCCCGGCGGGTGGAGAGAAACCGGAGCAGTTTTTTTTTTTGGCGAGCGCTTTTTGGAAGCCTTAGAGGGACGGGCCCCCGTTGCTGGGGAGGCAGGGTGGCGGGACCGGTGAGGAGGTGCCTGGGAACAGCGCCGGAGGACAAAGAATATCCCGCGTTTCTCCCTGCGAGACCTGGGGGCGGGTGCCTGAGACCGGTGCCTGAGGACGGAGGAGGTCGCGCGTTTTTCCCCTTTTTTTTTTTCTCTTTATGGCAAGCGCTTTTTGGAAGCCTTGAAGGGACGGGGACCCCAGTGCTAGGGAGGCACGGTGGCGGGACTGGTGAGCGGGTGGCTGGGACCGGCGCCTGAGGACAAAGAATATCCCCCGTTTTTCCCTGCGGGACCGGTGGGCGGGTGCCTGAGACCGGCACTTGAGGACAGAGGAAATCGCGCGTTTTTCCCCTTTTTTTTTTCTCTTTTCTGCGAGTGCTTTTTGGAAGCCTAAAAGGGACAGGGACCCCGGTGCTAGGGAGGTAGGGCGGCGGGACTGGTGAGCGGGTGCCTGGGACCGGCACCTGAGGACAAAGAATATCCCGCATTTTTCCCTGTGGGACCGGTGGGTGGGTGCCTGAGACCAGCACCTGAGGACGGAAGAAATCGCGCGTTTTTCCCCTTTTTTTTCTCTCTTTTTGCCAAGTGCTTTTTGGAAGCCTTGAAGGGACAGGGACCCCGGTGCTAGGGAGGCAGGGCGGCAGGACTGGTGAGCGGGTGCGTGGGACCAGTGCCTGAGGACAAAGAATATTGAGCGTTCCTTCCCTGCGGGACCGGTGGGTGGGTGCTTTTTGGAAGCCTTGAAAGGACAGGGACCCTGGTGCTAGGGAGACAGGGCAGCAGGACCAGTGCGCGGGTGCCTGGGACCGGCACCTGAGGAAAAAAAAAAAAAATCGCGTGTTTTTTCTTTTTTTTTTCCTTTCTGTTCCCTCTCTCATTGTTGCTGTTGTTGTTTTGGTTTGGAGAGTGCTTTTTGGAAATCTTAAAGGGGCAGGACAGGTCACTTAGACCAGAAGCAGGGAATCTGGGGATCTCTGGGCACTCTAACCCCCTGGGCAGCAGGGAGCACAGAGGCCCCTTACGGAGATAAATAGTCTCCTGGCTGCTCCCCCTCTAACGGGGCTCCACCATTTTGGAGGAACAGCCCCAGCCAGGCCAAGCCCACAGCAACAGTGGAGATAAACCCCAAAGCAACTGGGCAGGAAGCAGAAGCCCTGTCTGCGCACAGCTGCCCAGCACAAGCCACTAGAGGTCGCTATTCTCCCAGGAAAAGGCTACAAACCAACAAGAAGGGAAGCTCTTCCAGCGGTCACTTGTACCAGCTCTGCAGACTATCTCTATCACCATGAAAAGGCAAAACTACAGGCAGACAAAGATCACAGAGACAACACCTGAGAAGGAGACAGACCTAACTAGTCCTCCTGAAAAAGAATTCAAAATAAAAATCATGAACATGCTGACAGAGATGCAGAAAAAAATGCAAGAGCAATGGGATGAGATGCAGAGAAAAATGCAAGAGCAGTGGGATGAGATGCAGAGAAAAATGCAAGAGCAGTGGGATGAAGTCCGGAAGGAGATCACAGATGTCAGGAAAGAGATCACAGAAGTGAAACAATCCCTGGAAGGATTTATAAGCAGAATGGATAAGATGCAAGAGGCCATTGAAGGAATAGAAGCCAGAGAACAGGAACGTATAGAAGCTGACATAGAGAGAGATAAAAGGATCTCCAGGAATGAAACAACACTAAGAGAAATATGTGACCAATACAAAAGGAAAAACATTCGTATTATAGGGATACCAGAAGAGGAAGAAAGAGGAAAAGGGATAGAAAGGGTCTTTGAAGAAATAATTGCTGAAAACTTCCCCAAACTGGGGGAGGAAATAATCGAACAGACCATGGAATTATACAGAACCCCCAACAGAAAGGATCCAAGGAGGACAACACCAAGACACATAATAATTAAAATGGCAAGGATCAAGGACAAGGAAAGAGTTTTAAAGGCAGCTAGAGAGAAAAAGGTCACCTATAAAGGAAAACCAATCAGGCTAACATCAGACTTCTCAACAGAAACCCTACAGGCCAGAAGAGAATGGCATGATATACTTAATGCAATGAAACAGAAGGGCCTTGAACCAAGGATACTGTATCCAGCACGACTATCATTTAAATATGATGGTGGGATCAAACAATTCCCAGACAAGCAAAAGCTGAGGGAATTTGCTTCCCACAAACCACCTCTACAGGGCATCCTACAGGGACTGCTCTAGATGGGAGCACCCCTAAAAAGAGCACAGAACAAAACACACAACATATGAAGAAGGGAGGAGGAGCAATAAGAAGGGAGAGAAGAAAAGACTCTCCAGACAGTGTATATAACAGCTCAATAAGCGAGCTAAGTTAGGCAGTAAGATACTAAAGAAGCTAACCTTGAACCTTTGGTAACCACGAATCTAAAGCCTGCAATGGCAATAAGTACATATCTTTCAATAGTCACCCTAAATGTAAATGGACTTAATGCACCAATCAAAAGACATAGAGTAATAGAATGGATAAAAAAGCAAGACCCATCTATATGCTGCTTACAAGAAACTCACCTTAAACCCAAAGATAAGCATAGACTAAAAGTCAAGGGATGGAAAAACATATTTCAGGCAAACAACAGTGAGAAGAAAGCAGGGGTTGCAGTACTAATATCAGACAAAATAGACTTCAAAACAAAGAAAGTAACAAGAGATAAAGAAGGCCACTACGTAATGATAAAGGGCTTAGTCCAACAAGAGGATATAACCATTCTAAATATATATGCACCCAATACAGGAGCACCAGCATATGTGAAGCAAATACTAACAGAACTAAAGAGGGAAATAGACTGCAATGCATTCATTGTAGGAGACTTCAACACACCACTCACCCCAAAGGATAGATCCACCGGGCAGAAAATAAGTAAAGACACACAGGCACTGAACAACACACTAGAACAGATGGACCTAATAGACATCTATAGAACTTTACATCCAAAAGCAACAGGATATACATTCTTCTCAAGTGCACATGGAACATTCTCTAGAATAGACCACATACTAGCTCACAAAAAGAGCCTCAGTAAATTCCACAATATTGAAATTCTACCAACCAATTTTTCAGACCACAAAGGTATGAAAGTAGAAATAAATTCTACAAAGAAAACAAAAAGGCTCACAAACACATGGAGGCTTAACAACATGCTACTAAATAATCAATGGATCAATGAACAAATCAAAATAGAGATCAAGGAATATATAGAAACAAATGACAACAACAACACTAAGCCCCAACTTCTGTGGGATGCAGCGAAAGCAGTCTTAAGAGGAAAGTATATAGCAATCCAGGCACACTTGAAGAAGGAAGAACAATCCCAAATGAATAGTCTAACATCACAATTATTAAAACTGGAAAAAGAAGAACAAATGAGGCCTAAAGTCAGCAGAAGGAGGGACATAATAAAGATCAGAGAAGAAATAAACAAAATTGAGAAGAATAAAACAATAGCAAAAATCAACGAAACCAAGAGCTGGTTCTTTGAGAAAATAAACAAAATAGATAAGCCTCTAGCCCAACTTATTAAGAGAAAAAGAGAGTCAACACAAATCAACATAATCAGAAATGAGAATGGAAAAATCACGACAGACTCCACAGAAATACAAAGAATTATTAAAGACTACTATGAAAACCTATATGCCAACAAGCTGGAAAACCTAGAAGAAATGGACAACTTCCTAGAAAAATACAACCTCCCAAGACTGACCAAGGAAGAAACACAAAAGTTAAACAAACCAATTACAAGCAAAGAAATTGAAACAGTAATCAAAAAACTACCCAAGAACAAAACCCCGGGGCCGGACGGATTTACCTCGGAATTTTATCAGACACACAGAGAAGACATAATACCCATTCTCCTTAAAGTGTTCCACAAAATAGAAGAAGAGGGAATACTCCCAAACTCATTCTATGAAGCCAACATCACCCTAATACCAAAACCAGGCAAAGACCCCACCAAAAAAGAAAATTACAGACCAATATCCCTGATGAACGTAGATGCAAAAATACTCAATAAAATATTAGCAAACAGAATTCAACAGTATATCAAAAGGATCATACACCATGACCAAGTGGGGTTCATCCCAGGGATGCAAGGATGGTACAACATTCGAAAATCCATCAACATCATCCACCACATCAACAAAAAGAAAGACAAAAACCACATGATCATCTCCATAGATGCTGAAAAAGCATTTGACAAAATTCAACATCCATTCATGATAAAAACTCTCAGCAAAATGGGAATAGAGGGCAAGTACCTCAACATAATAAAGGCCATATATGATAAACCCACAGCCAGCATTATACTGAACAGCGAGAAGCTGAAAGCATTTCCACTGAGATCGGGAACCAGACAGGGATGCCCACTCTCCCCACTGTTATTTAACATAGTACTGGAGGTCCTAGCCACGGCAATCAGACAAAACAAAGAAATACAAGGAATCCAGATTGGTAAAGAAGAAGTTAAACTGTCACTATTTGCAGATGATATGATACTGTACATAAAAAACCCTAAAGACTCCACTCCAAAACTACTAGAACTGATATCGGAATACAGCAAAGTTGCAGGATACAAAATCAACACACAGAAATCTGTAGCTTTCCTATACACTAACAACGAATCAATAGAAAGAGAAATCAGGAAAACAATTCCATTCACCATTGCATCAAAAAGAATAAAATACCTAGGAATAAACCTAACCAAGGAAGTGAAAGACTTATACTCTGAAAACTACAAGTCACTCTTAAGAGAAATTAAAGGGGACACTAATAAATGGAAACTCATCCCATGCTCATGGCTAGGAAGAATTAATATCGTCAAAATGGCCATCCTGCCAAAAGCAATATACAAATTTGATGCAATCCCTCTCAAATTACCAGCAACATTCTTCAATGAATTGGAACAAATAATTCAAAAATTCATATGGAAACACCAAAGACCCCGAATAGCCAAAGCAATCCTGAAAAAGAAGAATAAAGTAGGGGGGATCTCACTCCCCAACTTCAAGCTCTACTACAAAGCCATAGTAATCAAGACAATTTGGTACTGGCACAAGAACAGAGCCACAGACCAGTGGAACAGATTAGAGACCCCAGAAATTAACCCAAACATATATGGTCAATTAATATTTGATAAAGGAGCCATGGACATACAATGGCAAAATGACAGTCTCTTCAACAGATGGTGCTGGCAAAACTGGACAGCTACATGTAGGAGAATGAAACTGGACCATTGTCTAACCCCATATACAAAGGTAAACTCAAAATGGATCAAAGACCTGAATGTAAGTCACGAAACCATTAAACTCTTGGAAAAAAACATAGGCAAAAACCTCTTAGACATAAACATGAGTGATCTCTTCTTGAACATATCTCCCCGGGCAAGGAAAACAACAGCAAAAATGAGCAAGTGGGACTACATTAAGCTGAAAAGCTTCTGTACAGCGAAAGACACCATCAATAGAACAAAAAGGAACCCTACAGTATGGGAGAATATATTTGAAAATGACAGATCTGATAAAGGCTTGACGTCCAGAATATATAAAGAGCTCACACGCCTCAACAAACAAAAAACAAATAACCCAATTAAAAAATGGGCAGAGGAACTGAACAGACAGTTCTCCAAAAAAGAAATACAGATGGCCAAGAGACACATGAAAAGATGCTCCACATCGCTAATTATCAGAGAAATGCAAATTAAAACTACAATGAGGTATCACCTCACACCAGTAAGGATAGCTGCCATCCAAAAGACAAACAACAACAAATGTTGGCGAGGCTGTGGAGAAAGGGGAACCCTCCTACACTGCTGGTGGGAATGTAAATTAGTTCAACCATTGTGGAAAGCAGTATGGAGGTGCATCAAAATGCTCAAAACAGACCTACCATTTGACCCAGGAATTCCACTCCTAGGAATTTACCCTAAGAACGCAGCAATCAAGTTTGAGAAAGAAAGATGCACTCCTATGTTTATTGCAGCACTATTTACAATAGCCAAGAATTGGAAGCAACCTAAATGTCCATCTGTAGATGAATGGATAAAGAAGATGTGGTACATATACACAATGGAATACTACTCAGCCATAAGAAGTGGAAAAATCCAACCATTTGCAGCAACATGGATGGAGCTGGAGAGTATTATGCTCAGTGAAATAAGCCAAGCGGAGAAAGAGAAATACCAAATGATTTCACTCATCTGAGGAGTATAGGAACAAAGGAAAAACTGAAGGAACAAAACAGCAGCAGAATTACAGAACCCAAAAATGGACTAACAGGTACCAAAGGGAAAGGAACTGGGGAGGATGGGTGGGCAGGGAGGGATAAGGGGGGGGAAGAAGAAGGGGGGTATTAAGATTAGCATGCATGGGGGGGAGGGAGAAAGGGGAGGGTGGGCTGCACAACACAGAGAGGACAAGTAGTGACTCTACAACATTTTGCTAAGCTGATGGACAGTAACCGTAATGTGGTTGTTAGGGGGGACCTGATATAGGGGAGAGCATAGTAAACATAGTATTCTTCAGGTAAGTGTAGATTAAAAATTTAAAAAAAAAAAAAAAGAAAGAAAGAAAGAAAAGGGGGATTACTCCTTAACAGGATAAAACTATTGGTAAATCAAAGATCAACGCATGCTTTAAATATCCTTAATGTTGATCACTTAAAGGGTGTCAGATGATCAGCTATGGAGGTACTCTTTTCTGATAATATTCCTTTCTCTTAATTAAAAAAAAAAAAAAAAAGCAGTTACTGTGTGCTGACCTCCAATGAGTTCTGCACAGTGGTATAGAGGGCATGTCAAAGTGTGGGCAAAGGGTCTGTTTGTTTCTACGCAGAAGATCAAGGCCTAGCTTGGATACCCAGAAAATGAACTAAGATACGATATGAGGAGGAGCTTCCGGCATCAGCACTCTCTGGAGGACTCGTGCCGGGGGATGATCATCAAAAAGCCTCCACAGGGATCCGGACGATGCTGCGGTTGTGGCTGCATCCAGCCCACCATCTCCTGGACTTGCCATGAGAAGGAGGAGGGAGATGTCTAGGCTGGCATGTGCATACAGTGAGACAACGAATTTGACCGGATCTGTCTGTTGGAACTCAACCAGGAGTTGGGAGGGGTGCAAGTTGTAGCACCCCAAAATCTCATGACTATAGACTATCTATGGTTAAAAGAACATATGGGATGTGAACAGATCCCAGAAATGGGCTGCTTTAATTTGTCTGATGGTTCAAGTACAGTTGGAAAATATCCATCATATCATAGATAAATTTTCACAAATGCCTAGGGTGCCTAAATGGTTTTCTTGGCTTCACTGGAGATGGCTGGTAATTATAGATTTGCTTTGTTTATGTCACCGTATTCCTATTATGTCAATATGTGTGTGCAAATTAGTTAGTAGTTTAAAACCTATACATACTTAAGGTACTATACAAGAAGATATGTCAAAGAAATAATCAATCCTCCCAAGTTTCCTTCATATGCTACATCTATAGCTTTTCTTCTTCCTTCCTAATTACAAACTTCAAATAGAATTCGTGCCTCATATCGAATTTACCGAGTATCATAATTCCTCCAGGTGGTAAAGATACCTCGAGACAAGTGCTGGGCATAGAAGCCACAGGGCATAAATCTGCAAAGAAGTAAAAAGCTAACCTTTGCAAACAATATGGCTTCTCTCTCACTTACCAACTTTACATTTCCCTGTATGGCCCCGGAAGATGACTGGTTAGCCAGAGACGGGTAAGATTCCTCAAGGGAGGAACAACCTAAGACAGGCACAGTCGCAGGGGGGCCATCAGGTGAGAATTTGGGGATCAACAGAGGTGAGGCTCAGAACCTCACCCCCCCTGTTTTGAGAGAAATCTTCTGCATCCGTGGATGTTTTGCTGCCCTTGTCTAGCCTGGATTAATACTTAGTCCATAGGCACACACCTGATCATCTGATCATCTACATTTGCCTTCTTACAGCACTAAACTATGTTTTCTACCTTTATCTTGCATCTACCTACCACTTCAGCATTTTATTAAAAATAAAAATAATAATAATAATAGGAGAAATGTGGGATCAACATATAAATCAAGTACAAAAATCAAATGAATATTCATATTTGACCTGATGGTTTATAGGTCATATTGCATGATCAAAACCGAAAGTTTCTGTGATGACTGCCCTTGTACTGTTCACCATGTAAGAATTTATTCACTCTGTAAGAATTCGTTCACCATGTAAGAACTTGTTCGTTATGCTTCAGAAGATTGGAGACTGACGAGAATTAGGCTTGAGATGGATTAATGATTGTACATTGAGCATTGACCCCCCTATACTGAATTTTATTGTTGTTAACAACCATTTGATCAATAAATATGAGAGATGCCCTCTCAAAAAAAAAAAAAAAAAAAAAAAAAAAAAAAAAAAAAAAGCACAAAAGACCTAAAGATAGTATTAAAAAAAACTCAATTCACCTGTCTCCTAAAATTTTCAGCTTATAACAACATGATAATTAATGCTAGCAGCTAGTTATTAAAAAATACTACAATCTGGTATTTTAGACTCTAGTTAAACTTACTTTTCCCCTAGCTACATGATCTGAGAAAAACTAGGTTAATTCTCTATAAACACGATACGTCTTTATTTTTAAATCCAAAAATTACACGAACAGAGGTACCCCTTGAAATTACTCTACAAAAGCTTTTAGATGGCTGTCTTCAAAAACAAATAACTTACCCTTCTCTTGAAGTTGAACCAAGAACAACTTCTTATGTTCCTTAGGTTTTGTAATATGTGCAGGAATATATGGATACTAAAATAACAAAAGAGAATAATTTGTATTTGCCAAGATATCCCTTATACCTTCTTGATCCTATTTATTAACTACTCCCATTTCAGACATTAGGCTCAAATATCAACCCTCTGAGACCAAGTTCCTTATAACCCCAACATAATTTTATCAAAAACCTGTAGCCTCATTTATTTCTTTACATGTTTATTTCCCAGTACAGTATAAAGTATAAACTAGAAGTGAATCCTTTCTAGTCTTCCCTTTACCAGGATAGTGTACTTAACAGATATACTAATAAATACTTTAATAAATATAAGCAAATAGTAAACCAGTCAACCATTCAAGAAAATTAAGTATGTAGTCACAGGATTCATAGCTTGAGAAGTTTACAACACAATTAAGTATGATACAAGCATTTTTAATAAAAGGTGCTTTTTAAAAAAATATTAATTAAAATTTTCTAGAATCCTTATGTGGACATGTTTACTATATTAAAAGTTTAAATATAATCTGTGAAGTATTTGACAAGACGCTCCTCCCGTCAGCAACCCTACACACACATTGGACATATGCTTCAGGAACACCAGATTTGTAGTCAAAGTGGAATTCTGTCAGTTGGCAGTCAAATTGCTTGGGAAACAGAGAAAATATTTTGGAGAATTTAAAGGGATGATGAGAATTAGGGGAGGCTGGTGCCTGAGAAAGAAGAATTTGATACACAGAATTTTAAAAGCCTAAGATTTCTTTTTGTTCTGCTGTGTATATGTAATGAAAACTTCTCCTGTACCTCCCCAAAATACATTCAGAAAAATCTACTTTTGCTTTTGGAGTTGTACTTGCGGACAGGGGAATTAAAAAGTGCTGAAAACAAACATCAGGGAAAGATAGGATAAAAACAAGAGGCTGCCAAAAGGAGGTGCCATCACCCCCATTTTACATAAGGAACTTACATTGGCAGGTTAATTATTTTTCCCAAGATGATACAGCTAGGTAGTGATCAGGAATCAACTGTATCTATTCAACTCTTATGCAACCATAAAAGCCTATGTTCCTCCCCACCAAGCTACCCCACTGGATATCTAGTTTCAGTTAGAATAATTATATAGCAGAGCTATCCCTAGGGCATGGAGAATCAAGACAACTGTCCCAAACTTTGGAGGTGCCCCACATTCATGAAAATGAGTCACACTGGCAGCAACAGAGAGACAAAGATATATAAAGTAGTTTGAATAGCACAGGCTAATGGAGACCTGTGGTTCACATACAACTAAAGTTCTCAAACAATGACCAAACCAAAAAGACTGGCATTACCCCGATTTTCTGCTACTCGTGGCTATACATTCCTTTAAAGCTTTTCTTCTCCAGTCTTCATATCTTGGTGTTTTAAGCCAATCTCACTTTATACAAAAAGATGAAGATAAGGAGACAAGGAGATGGTTCACTAAACACACACCCTTATGCCCTACACTAGCAGAGGCAACAAAAAGGCTCAATGAACTAAGGGGAACTATTCTAGGACCATTGTAAGCAAGGCGAATGTGGGCATTCCAAAACGGCCTGGAAAACTTTTTAGGTTATTACTGAGGCACTTTTCAGTTAGATAAAGGAATGTTCAAGAAACCAAAACAAGTTTATATTGTTCTATGTATCTTTGGATACACAGAACTTCATCATTTCCACAGGAAGTTATACTTTCTTAGAGCCAAGACAATTCTCAGGTAGCGAGTACTGGCACCAGCTTCCATAGCACCCTTTCTTCCTACCCTTCAGCTATACTAGGGAATGTGAACAAAGAGGACAGACATAACTATCTTTTGGTTGGCTGTTATTTTATGTGATTCTTAACCTGAAACATCTTGCCATGCAAAGAAGCTACTACAGGGCCTTATCAAAAGAATTCAGGATCCAACTTTAAGAGGCTCACATTAGCCAAAGAAAAGAAAATTTGAGCATGAGTAACATCATTAATCATTACAATGGATTAAACACCTCAAATATATTTAAATGCATGAGCTCATATGCCACTTTAAAAAGTCACTGAAACATGCTTTTTGCACCCCTCATCACAGTATCTCATCCTGCCTCAGATTTCAGGGTAGCTGTGTTTGAAAGTGTCAGTAAGCTCCCTGCCTGCTGCCCCTATCCCACTGTTTTTCAGACTTGAAGCATTTCCAATGCTCTGCAAAATCTCTCAACCAGTGCTCAGACTCAAGATGAAACTGCAAGGGAGATAATACAACACTTAGCCAATGAGGGACATGAGTCTCTAGTCTTCCATCCTTCTAATGAACAAGTTGAGATGCATTCCACATGGTTCCTCACAGTCCTTAGTTGCCCACTGCTATAAGATCAACTAATTACCTTTTTCTTAGACTTCTGCTTCTGATCTGTTGCTTCTTGGTATCACCTCTCAAACAATCTACATCCAAGTCTTTGTCTTACTTTCTCTTGAAAGTCGAGTTGTCAGCGAATGCTAAGTAATTAACTCCTATTTCTGAAAACTCCTATTTCTGAAGCATCTATTCTTTCCTACACAAACTATACCAAAGAGTTCATGAGAAAAGTTTCTCTTAATATAAGGATCACAACTCTAATTGATTAATGGGTCCAAGAAACTATTATCAATGAGCTGCTAACATTATAAAAAAAAGACAATTAGACAACATAAAACTCCTGATGAAGTACACAATCCTACCAGTGGTAGCCATTCTCCAAGATGACCCATAACAGCTCCATCTCCTGGTATCCACACCTTTTTGCACTGCCCTCCCAAAAATGTACTGTTGGTTTGTGTGACCAACAGCATATAGCACTGATGGCATGCCACTGCCAAGATTAGGCTATAACAGATTATAGCTTCCTACTTGAGCATCTGTGTCACTATCCCTATACCTAAAATCACACACTCTAGGGGAAGCCAGCTGCCTTACTGGGAGTTGCCCTATGGAGATACTCTCACAGTAACTGAGGGAGGCCTTGGGTCAACAGCCAATAAGGAACTGAAGCCTTCAGTAGAAAGCGCAAGAGGAACTGAGAGGTCTGCTAACACATGTGTGAACCTGGGATCAGATCCTCCTGCTCCAGTTCAGCCTTGAGATGATGCAATCCCAGCTGACAACTTAACCAAAACCTCACAAGAGACCATAAAACAGAATCACCCAGCTAAGCAGCTCACAGATGCCTGACAGAGATACTAACAAGTATCTGTTGTTTTAGGCTGCTAAATTCTGGAGTGATTTGTTATGCAGTGATAAATAATATACTACCTATGACAAGATTGGCATTCCCCTCCCCCCAAATTAATTGGCCCCAAATGCAATCTCTTGATCTACCTACCAATTTGTAGGACAGAGGAGAAAGGGCTACATTTTCAATGACAACAGGCAAATATAATCAGCAATAGAAACACTAAGGTCTTTAAATAGCCTGTTTTCATTAACAAGTAAATTACAAGAAAAAAAAACATGAGAAAAAGATTTAAGAGATTATCTTAAATTATAGAAAAATAAAAATAAAATTTGAAACTAATCTGGGATATACATACTAATGATATTATGTAATTATTTCTTATTCTTAGTATGACAATGTTAGTACTGTGGATATATTTTTTAAAAGATCTTATATTTTAGAGATGCATGCTATTTACCACTGAAATGGTACCTGGAATATACTTCAAAATAATCCAAGGGAAATGGAGTGGTGGGCAAAGTTTGACCATGAGTTACTAACTGTTGAAGGGGGATGACAGGTCTGATTCACTTACTTTTACTCTTCCTTCTACTTTTATATGTTTCAATGTTTCTTTAAAAAAAAAAAACTTGGCTTTTTATCTAAGAAAGGAGAAAAGAGACTTTCAAGTCAAATTCTACTATGATCTTTTAAAAGGCTGAGATTAAATCAGTTTTCTACATCTCCAAATGCAAATACAAAATGAACACTGACCTGAGGAGGTTCAAAATTTGGTCTCCACCAGTTACCAATACAGTCATCAATGACCCAATCTTGCAGGACTCCATCTTGACGACCCAGTATCTGTCAAAAAGAAATGATATAGCCAGTAAACAATGTACCTACTCATGAATATTCTTCTTTAGTGAAGAGTATTTTTGGAAGCACTAATAGACACATAGCCAAACTGATTCTATATAGACCTCCTTTCTATAATTTGCTAATTATTATCTGTGTCACTCAACCCAAAACATACATTATTAGTTCAAAATTAGCTACCTACATCAACATAACTATACAGGACCAACAAATCTGTTATGCTCTGGTTACACATGGAAAACCAAAGGTGATCAATAACCCACATCAGCCAATGGCTTACAGTAGTTTTTCTAAAATAAAATAAGGCTTTTGTAAATCACCTACCCAACCAGTTATAGAAAAAGTGTTCAGAATTCACAATTTTCATTTTATAAATCTGTATAACACCACATTAAGTTTAAGTTATTTTGATCATAGTTATTCTCTATACACTTTAATTGGTCAAACATGGTTCTACAAGGTTCATGAGAAAGAGCAGAGCCCTGTCTCAATTCACCCATTCCTATCAGCTATGTAACTTTCAACTTTTGACTGTTTTTCCCTATTTGCCTCTTAATTTTACATTCTTCTTGTTTTAACATAAACTGTATTTTAGTTTCAGATTTACAGAAAAGGTGCAAAGATGGTACAGAGACTTCCCATATATCCCACACCCAGTTTTCCCTATTATTAACATCTTACATTTAATAGAGCATATTTTATGAACCAATATAGATACCTTATTATTAACTGAAGCCCATACTTCATTCAGATCTCCTTAGTTTATACCTAAGGTCCTTTTTTAGTCCCAGGATCCTATCTACAATACAGCATTACATTTACTTGTCATTTTTCCTCTAGACTGTGACAGTTACTCAGACTTTCCTCAATTTGATTATCTTAATAGTTCTGAGGAGTACTGGTCGGGTATTTTGTGAAATGTCCCTCCATTAGACTATGATTATGGAGTTTGGGGAGGAAGACCACAGAGGTGAAGTGCCATTCTCATCACATGGTATCAAGGGCACATTCTGTTGACAGGACTTATCACTGATGTTAACCTTCATCACAGGGCTGAGGTAGTGTTTGTTAGGTTTCTCACTACAAAGTTACATTTTTAACATTCTTTTATGATTATTTTTCATCTTTTAAAAGTCTAAAAACATTCTTTTATAATTATTTTTCATTTTTTAAAAATCTAAAAAAAAAATTAACATCCTATTACTGTGGATTAGAACTCAGACCTTAAAACCACATCCCCCATTCATACTTTTCCACCAACCTCCCATTATCAATATTTTATTAACTCAATGTTCAGTATTTAAATTAGTATGACTAGGTGAATTGGACACAACAGTGTTTAGTAAGTTATAATGACATTTTTTTACAACTATCCTTGTCTTAGTAACTGTTTTCGTATCATTCTCACTACTTCTTTTCGTGAGAGCTTAAGTTTCTTCTCAAACATCAATTGTCTTGTTCATCTTACTTTTCCCCCTAAGAGACAATTCTTAATCCTGCTCCAATTTGTAGATGCTCTCAGCCCTGCTTCATAGCTGGAGTCCTAGGGCTTCCCTTTGCCTATCCTGTGTTGTTAAATTCCCTCTATATTCTGAATCCTGTATCTTCTTAGTTTTTTTCTTTCATTTTGGTGATGAGCACCCTCCAGTAGCTTCCTGAGAAAAGGTACAAGAGATACCAATTTTTGGAAACTATGTATCTGAAAATAACTACTTGTACACTTGATTTATAGTGTGATTAGAAAGAAAATTCTAGGGCAGAAACCATGTTCTCTCAGCATGTTTCATGATCTCTTTTAGCTTCCACTATTATTTCTGGGAAGTTGATGCCATTTCTGATTTTGACTCTGTATTTAACCTGTGGTCTCCACCCCCCTTGCTCCCCAAACTGGAAGTTTTTAGGGTCTTCAGTTTATCCTTACTGATTTAAAATTTCATAATGATATGCTTTTGCATGGATCTTTCAACATTCATTAGAGACCAGGCCAACAGGTCTTTTCAATCTGAAAATTCAGGCTCTTTTGAGTTTAGGAAATTTTCTTGCTAACTCTCCCTTTTCCTCACTTCTATTTATAGTTTATATTGATCCTTCTAGAAAGATCCACTTATTTTATTTTTCTCACCTTTATTCTATCTTTTCATCCTACCTTGTGGTAGATTTCCTCAGTTCAATCTTTTAACCCTCTAACTGAATTTTTCATTTCTGCTAAATCTTTTAAATACTCATGAGTTCTTTCTTATTGGTTAAATGTTTTTTAGTGGCACATGTTCCATTGATGCACTATCTCCTTTTATCACATCAAAAATATTAATCAGTGTTTTGTTGAGTGCTGAAGTTTGTTTCTATTGAGCTCCTTTTACTTTTTTTGGTCTTTCTTGTTAAGGTGCTTTCTTCAAAAGCCCGGTGATACTCAGTATCTGCTCACAAATAGTAAGATGGCAAATTGTTACCTCTGTGTGCTTCAGTAATAGGGCTAAACTATTTCTTTGGAAAGACACCCAAACAGCATCACCTGGAAGGCTTTTTGGACAGGTAACGTTGTCCAGAAACAAAACCTCCAACCTTCAGCCTGCAGTATATAAGCCTAACTGTCAATATTCTATCAGCCTAGTAGGAGAAGGCTCACTATTCAGAATGTACCCTTTCACTTACTCTCCCCATCTTCTCAACTTTTTCATTGCTTAGTGTTCTCTGACTCAATCTCTAAAGAGAATCAATAACCAGCCAGTCTTTATCTAACTATACAGAGTGGGTAAGACAACTGAGGTATATAAATACATCCCATACAGACTGTCAGTCAATCCAGTTTTCAGTCTGTGCATGCTCTCACTTCCATAGGTAGCTGGCACCTCCAATTCCTTAGCATTTCTGGTGTTCTGCAGTGCTGGGTCCCACACTGCCTGCTGGGCTGTTTTCTGCTACGACAGTTATGATCTACCCATCTGCTTTCCAGCTTCTAAAACTTTTTTCATGCTACTGTCTCATTTTGTACTCCCTCAATCCTACTGAATTTGAATCTATTCAAAACCCCTTTACTGCCTTTTTGGTGATTTTGAGAATGAGCTAAGGTAAGCAGGTAGGTTCAATCTACCACATATAAATGGAAGTCCAAGCACAGTAACTTAACACACTTAGAAAAATACTAACTAGAAAGACAAACCAATAGGTCAAAGTGGTAAAATTAGAGGTGATAGTTTTGTTTCTCTATCTGCTTTTCTGTATTTTCTAAGGCTTTTGTACAAAATACAAATTATTCCTGTAGTTGTAGGAGCGGGAGCAGACTGTATGGTAAAAAAGAAAAACACTCAATAATGAGAACCTATAATCTCAAAAACCTCTAGCATCTATGTATTTGGCCCCAAGCCTTTAGAGACAAACATTAGGGTGACTTCTAAATAGTAGTACAACTTAGGCAATGCCTAGAAGATATGTGCAACAGTGAAAAGGTATACAACAGGAATCATTCTCTTATAAAAATTCTAGAGGCCTATGCTAGAACAAAACTACCTGCATTCACATCTCCAGTTCCATGACACACAAGCTGTGAACACCAAGCCCATTACTTGAACTCTCTTTGCCCCAGTTTCCTTATCAGTAAAACAGGATTAATAGTACCTACCTCCTAGGATTATTGTGATTAGACTAGTTATTGTAAAGGACTTAGAACAATGCCCAGCACAGTAAGTACTCAATGAATGTTATCTTTTATTTATTATTGTTTTGTTTTATTGTTATATCAACATTTCAGTAAAAAAAAAATATATATATATATATAGTAAATAAAAGTTCAATTTGCAAACAATAAACACTACTAAGACTCTGGGGGATTAAGTTTTACTTACTGAAAAATATTCAAAATAAATTTAACCTTTTCACAAGACATAAAAAGACTAATTAGCCATTTAAGTTTGATGATATTCAGATGAACAACAGAAAAAAAAAATCTAAGTGGTAAAATAGGAAAATACCTCTGTCATTAAGCGTTTTAATCCTTCAACTTCATCTTCTCCTGGGTTAAGTTCACCACCAGGTCTGTATAAAGGTTAAGAATTTCAGTTTTCAGCTTAATACAATGTTGGGCTAACAGTAAGAACACAATAATAGTTATCTCTATCAAGTAAATGAATTATACATATTTCAGTGTCCAATAAGGCAATCAGGACAAAAAAAAATATCAAAGGGAGGGGGAAGAATATGCTGGAAAGTTGAATTCATAATGTTAATTCATCAGACTAACAGTATACAAACCCTGGTTTTAAATGAACAAAACATGTAACATAACGTAACTGCTGGCCACCACTCCATTCCAACTGCTTCTCTCTGAAAGCTATCTGGTAATAATGGAGTCCAGAATTGCCCAGAGAGGCATTTCTTCAGGTCTGAAGAATGGGACATTTCTTAAGAACTCCAATCTAAGTATTTGAGAGCTCTCTTTTTTGGTATAATCCTGTCAAATATTTGGGGACTGAACATATATTGAGAGATTTAAGCTTAAATGATGAAACTAAACAGTTCATCTATAAAAATATAAGTTGCTTTCAGAATAGGAAACACTATTGGGCCTAAGAAATAGTATCAATTGCTCTTAGTAATGCTATGATGACATCTAGAAACTGAATTGCACTAGTTTGTTTCACAGGGTTTCTATCAAGCTCAGTCATTAATATCAACAACATACAGAAACAGGCAGATTTCTAGTTAGACAATAAATGAGCACTACACTGGAGAAAAATTACTCATGATTTTCTTTCTGAAGAGTCCATTAACAAGCAGTGCTAGTTGAAAGAGATGACTAACGGCTAGAATTGTATTCCGATCTGCATAAACCAGCAATCCTATTAAAAACTGTCTTGCTGTTAATTTCCAGTGACACTTACAATTTGAAGAATGTTGTTCCCAGCTGCAGCAGTAACACATGGGGTAGCCGGTGTTCGTGTACAATCAGAACCCCTTCTACAGTCCTCCTCATTCCAATTTTATCAAACTCCTCCCTCATGCGCTGAAATCTGGCTGCAACAGAGCTGTCCTTCTCATAGAGGGGCTCTTTTGTACCAAAAGTATAATTGGTAAGTGGGTACCTGTAATCCAAACACGAACATTTAACGTGAGAACTGAAGGCCATATTTATCATGACAGATACCAATCACATATACAGAAGCCATGATATGAAATGTATTAATTGTACTAAGAGACACAGGACTTGTCCAAAGCTACACAACTAGTTAATGTGAAAGCAGAGATTAGAATCCAGCTCTTTGGACTCCTAAAACCAGAGCTTCCATTAAATTAAGCTGCTACTCCACACTTGTGCTTTCAAGCGCTGATAACACTATTCTTAAGAACCCTAAGTGCTTAGAGAAGTGACTACCTGGTTACCTGATAATCCTCCAGTTTCAGATCATTGCTGCCAACCTGGCTAATATCCCTTTGGATTCCTCTGACTACTAATCTAATCAGAAACCATTAATTATGGATGCTAATGGATAATCTCTCTTTCTGCAAACTAAATTAAGGAGCACTATAACACATCTCTGCTGCAAAAGCCAGCTCTCACATAAGAAAGAGATGTCATGAAGATGAAATGTAAGAATTTCCAGCTGTGAAATCAGAGTGCCAGCCCAAAGTATTCCCATCATACTGTGAGCTTTGTATGATTCTTGTATGATTCCACATCTTACTTCATCCCCACTGTATACCCAGCATTATGCACAGTGCCTGGTCCAAAACAGGCATTCATGGAAATATTTCCTAAAAGAAAATACACTTGAGAGAGAGAGGACTGGTTTTCAATTCAGATCATTACTCACCCAGGTGAACTGAGTTCACAACAGGATGATTATTTCTGAACACTATACTCATATAGGAGACAAGAAGAACCGTAAATCCATCAACCCATAACTTCAATGGAGTGAAGATTAAAACATTTTTGTTCAAGTTAATTCTACATAATGGCTTGATGCAAAGTGATCCAGTAATCAACTTAAATCAAGAGGAAACTGAGTCCTAGTTGTAATTACCACTGAAAGTGATCCCAAAGCTGTGTTTCGATGTTTCTTTAAAAGAACATTTCACTTTTCCACTTCCTGGGATCTTACGAAGATTTTTTTAAGTAAGTGATATTAATTTTAAATGTTATCACGTTAATGTAATAGCTAGAGATACCAACTTGTGTATACACAGCTATCTACGATTCCAGATCTCATAAACCCGACATTTTTATTATTGAAATTTCCAAGCCAGCAGCTGTTTTGCCAAATAAAACAATAACCACCTTTTCTATTTCAAATCGCCCTTGAGGGGGGAAGTTCATTAATATTAATATGAAACAGATAAATTCTAGTATCAGTAACTCCTTGTACCTTTTAAACACTGCCCAGCATAAACCCACCACTTTCTTTCATCAGGGTCAGCACCACGGTGCCTCACAAACTCACAAAAACAGCTAAAAAAAAAAAAAAAAAGCACACTGACAATTTCTTGAGCAAGACATTGCCCAAGGGAAAAATACATGCCACAGATAAATTATTTTTGACAGATCTCTAAATGCCGTGGCTTGAAGTGCTTAAACAGAAAGGGTTGAAAATAAAACGTAGCCCACACGGGTTCTCTGGGGATACATTCTGGTCCCCTCCACGGTCATAAAGTATCCACCATAATAGTATCCACCCTCCCAAGGTGGGGCCTAGCGGGTGCCTGGATGCTGTCGCCGGGGCAGGAAAGACGTGTGAATGCATGGGGTAGGCCAGATAACCCTGAGCGGATGAATAAAAAGTGGTGTATTCATGAGCTGAAATGCAATAAATTGACGGAGAAAACAAAACCTAAGCATTATAGCTAGACAGCGAAAGCTTACTGTTGAGAGAAAAGTGAGAACAGCAAAAAACGATACTACGTTATACCATTCACATAAAATAAAAGCAATACCACATGCGTGATGTGAAACTTGAACTTTGGACCGTTAAGATAAAACACGTTTTGTGGTTGATCACCTCTGGAGAGGTGGAGAAAGGATGAGTTCAAAGAAAACTTGGGTTTTTCCCATAATGACTGAACAGTGGCCCGGGAGCCAGCCTTTCCGGAAAAGGAAAAGCCGCTGAAGCAGGACTCCCCCCGCGGCGCTGCTGAACGAGGAACAGGCGTGTGGGAACTAGGAACACGCGCCCGCGCACGGGAGTGGGGTGGTGGGCGGCGTGGAGTCCGCCGAAGGCTGGAGGCGCGCCGGAAGAAAAAGACCGGAGTGTTTAGGGGCGCTCACGAGGCAGGGGATGCCGGCGCTGGCCGCGCAACAGCCAGGCCGCACTTACAGGTTGATGGTGCGCTCCAGCGTGAGGGGCTTGGTCTGCTGGATGTACTTGTTGCCGAACTGGTTGACCCCCCTGGGCCATCCGGTCTGCGAGCGATTGGGTGGCACCACCGACATGCTGCCGACCTCGGGCACTGGAGGCGAACGGAAGTGAAGGAGGCAGGGAGACTGTCCCGGGGCCCACAGAGTTATTTGCGTCCCCCTCAGCAGACGCAGACCGCCATTAACGTGAGACCGCTAGAGGAGGCGTACGCACACCGGAAGTGCCTCCGGAGCCTCTGGCGGCAGGAAGTAGGGAGGCGGTGACCTGCCACCATTGGGCCAACCGCTGTTGGGATTGCCGAAACATCTGGAGCTTCCATTGGTAAGTGCTGTAAGGATTCCACCTCCTCTTACTTTGGTACTTCCTACTGGGGGTGCTGGGGAACACGGGAAAGGGGGTGTTCTGGGAACTGTAGTATCCATAGAAAAGTCGCTGCCTGATAGTGTGCTGTGGGTCTGTAGCTTGTGAGGAGATGAATGGGAAACGGCCGGCTGAGCCCTGCCCGGGTCGGGCAGGGAAAAAAGGAAAAAAGGAGGTCATGGCGGAGTTTTCGGCCGCTGTCATGGAGGAAACCTTAAAGAAGCAAGTGGCTGAGGCCTGGAGCCGCAGGACGCCGTTCCGTCACGGTAACCTGGTGCTTTGAACGGGGAGCCGCCGCGCGAGTTCTGGGGGTCTCTGAAAGCCCTGCCTCTCTAGCCGAGCCCTGGGCACGGGGCCACAAGAGAGATTCCTGGAGAAAGTGACTATGGCTATCTCCAAACGTGGCCTGCTGCCCCCTTACATTCCAAGTTCTGTTTGGTTTTAGAAGTCTGAGAAGAGGAGGAAATGTAGGCCCGAGAGCTTCGGGAAGTAGAGGGCATGTAGGTTCATAATTCCTCCGTAATGCTTGGTTGTTCCTAAGTAGTGTAGCCAGAGTATTTGTTGTGAGCTGCCAGACATAGCAGGCACCTGAGCTTACTCATTTTTACACACCTATCGATCACACATGACGTGTGAAACTAAACCGTGTCTTGACCAAGGGAAGGATCCTTTGAACAATTCCAGCCTCAGCTTCAAATATGACCGTATAGGATAAGAATTCTGCTTAATGCATCATGCCTTCCCTTCTAAAGTTTACCATGATTTTTGTTTCATGTAAGTGCTTTGAAGAGGTGAATCATAGAAAATGATAACTTAGTGTAAAGTGCAAGCTCTGTACACTCAAGGACTTGTAAGTTTCATTTGTGAAATAGAAATAGTGATAGTCAGAGATAGTGATAGTTGAGATGAAATGAAATGGTGCATGTGAAGCCCTACTATGCTTGGCACCTATGGTGGTTATTATTATTACTGTTACTGTTAGGGTAGTGGGGCCCTGATTTGGACCGTCAGAGGCAGTGGGTAAAACACTGAGGTAAAAGATCAAGGAATTAGAGGAGGTTATGCTTGAACTGATTTTTTAAGTATATATAACTTCCTTCAGCATTAACTTGGGGAAAGAAAAAGCAGGGTTAAAGAAAAATTGCCAGTCAGTATTGCTGTTCTCATTTTTAACTTGATACTCTCACTTTAAGTTTGGGGGAATATGAATAAAGACTCTAAAATACATTCAATTCAATAATTAATTATTGAACAATAATCCAATAAAAATAAAAACTCAAAAAAGAGCAGGAACTTTAATTTAGTGACATCACCTGTACTCACTTTAAGGACTAGTATTTTAAGCATAATCTTTACAGTGTAGTATTGAATGGGTAAAGAAAAAAAGGAGGAGCTTGTAATTCTTTCCCCACATTTTAGGCTTTAGTACTATGTTCTGAAAGTTCCTGACCATCTCCTTTTGTATTCTCTCTGCTGTGCTCACCAGGGGTCAACCATTCAAAAATGGGAAAAAAGCTGTAAATAATGTTTTCTTTCCAACAGAAGCCATTGTCATGGACATGGACCCCTTCCTTCACTGTGTGATCCCAAACTTCATCCCAAACCAGAACTTCTTGGAAGGGCTTCAGAAGGAACTTTTGAGCTTAGACTTCCATGAAAAGTATAACGATTTATATAAGTTCCAGCAGGTATTTATGCCCCTTTGATATTAGCTCCTCCACTTCAGAAATTCATTATATTTAAATTATTCTGTACCTTTAGACCTGAGGTTTTAGATTGGGTTTGCCTTGGAGGGTCCTTTACTAGACGTTGTTAAAATACATTCATTCATTTAACATAAGCTTACTGAGTGTTGATGATGTGTTAGGTGCTGTAATTATTATATGGTAGTTTTTGACAGGTCCTGCCCTGTAAGATGTTAAAGTCCAATAGTGATGGTGACAGATAATCAAGAGGTACAGTAAGCCTATATGTAAATACGTTATAAACAAAAGGGTTACATTGCTTTTTGGGAGTGGCATGATAAAGAGAGTTGTACATTGAAAAATAATAGCCGTTTAAATGTTTGAGTTCCTGTCTTTATGTTTGGTGGTTTGATGTACTGCTGTATGGTTTTGCATTGCAGCATGTCCTACAGAGACTTAGATGCGTTCTTTTTTTACTGGACAATTTAACTTGACAGAAGAGACTGTCCCAAAATCAAGGCTGGTTTTTCTACTCTAGAAGACAGGGCTCATCTATGTATAGAAATAAAAGTCATTGGTCTCCCCACTCTTGGAAAGCCTCTATAAAACCCAAAGGACATCAGCCCTTAAAATCACAAAAAAATAAAACAAAAACAATAAAGATGAATTATTTTGTTTTCTTTGCATTTTCCCCTTGATTTCTCTTTATCTCGGATCAGACAGTAAACAACAGATTTCCCTTCCTCGCTTTTATTTTTTTACGCTAAAGTTAATTGTCTAGTCAGTTAGTTGTTTCTCCCAATCTATTTCTGGGCTTATACATAAGACCTAATTAGCCAGGTTAAATACATGCATGATGTGACTCTTAGTAATTCAGAAAATCTAATGAAAATTAAACTTTTAGCCATAATAAAGTTGCATAGGTTAATTAAAAATCACAGTCGTCTGCCTTTGTAATTATATCAGCTTTGATAACACTGGGCCTCTTTTGTTGATTTAGGACTATCTGCATCTCTGATTGCTAAAACAGAAATCAAGGTAGTTTTTAACTAATGCAGTTTGGTAGATAAAAATACTTCTAACTATGAAGTCAGTGAGAGGCAAAATAATGAAAAGGGCCTTGGTGATGAAGAAGAAAAAGAAATCACTACTTTCAATTCCTTGGGTGTTTTGTGAAACTCTGCTGTGAATAATTTTTACTGTGTTCACTTTGGGACTGAACTTATCCATTCCATGACAGTAAATATAAAGCCTGTTTTCAGTCTCCTATTCCTTCAGACGTCACTTAACATCCCTTTTTCTTTACCTGTGGTATGATTTGATGTGACAGTTGTGTCTGACATCTTCCAACCCTTTTGCAACCAATTGTGTCATTACAAGTTGCCTGCTAGTGTATGTATTTCCAAGCAAGCATTATTGAATGTATGCTTTATTCCATGCCAAGTGCTTTATATTTATCCATAAAATCCTCTTAACCGTCCTATGAAGAAGGTACTTTGCTATTCCTGTTTTACAGACGATGGAACTGCATCAGTTTTCCTTCTCTTCTGGATCATTCCCTTAAACAAACAAAAGAAAGCTGTTCTCATCTTTAAAAAGAAAAATTCTCTTGACCTAACTTTCCCCTTCATAACCACCCCATTCCTCTGCTTCCCTTGATGGTAGAATTCCTTATGAATTCTCTGTACTGCCTCAAATTCCTCTCCTCCCATTCTTTGTTAAGCCCATTGTCATCAGGTTTTCACCAACACTGAAACTAAAAGGTCACAACTTCACATTAGAAATCCAGTCATCAGTTTTCAGGCCTCATTTCACTTGACCTCTCGTCAGCATTTGGCCTACTCTGCTACTCCTTCCTCCTAGAGACATTTCTTTCACTTTACTTTCAGGATACCGTGCTTTCTTGGTTTTCCTTCAGCCTCACTGTGAGGCTTAATTTCCTTTGGTAGGTCTTCCTTTTGTACCTGACTTCTTGGCTTTTGCCCTTCGACCACTTCTAAGCAGATTTCCAGGGAACCGCATGGCTTTGCCTCTACTCTTGGATTTATAATGTCTCACACTTGATTCCAAAACTAAATTCCTGATCTCCCCCTAAATCTGCTCTACCTGCAATTTTACCCATCCCAGTTCATGGCAACTTAGTCTTCCCACTGGTACAGGCTAAAAGCCTTGAGGTCATCTTTGAATCCTCTTTCATACCTTATACCCTGTTAACAAGAAATTGTGCAGCTTTAACCTCCAAAATATATCCAGAGAAACCCACTTCTATCCACTTCCACTGCCAACAGCCAACACCTGTTCCAAGCCATCTTTGTCCCTCATAAGTACTACTCTACTAGTATATGAACCATTCTCCCCACTTCTACCCTTGCCCACCTATGTAATCACACAGCCATTATGTTATTTTGAATGAAAATGGACCCAAGAGAATTGAAATTATGTTCACATAAAAACTAGTACACAAATGTTGATAGAAGCATTATTCATAATAGCCAAAAAGTGGAAACAACCCAAACGTCCATCAGCTGATGAACAGATAAGCCAATGCAGCATCAGCATACAGTGGAATATTATTCAGCCAGAATATTATTCAGAATGAAGTACTAATGCTGCTGGAACATGGTTGAACTTTGAAAACATATTAAGTGAAAGAAGCTAAACCCAAGAGACCACATGCTACAGGATTCCATGTATATGTAATGTCCAGAATAGGCAAATACATATATATAGAGAGAAAGTAGATTAGTGATTGCCAGGAGCTTAGGGGTGAGAGAATGTGGGGTGACTGTCTAATGGGTACAGAGTTTCTTTAGGGGTGATGAAAATGTTCTGTAATTAGAAAGTGGTGATAGTTGCACAACATGAATATACTAAAAATCCACTGAATTGCACACGTTCAAATGGTTAAGGTGGTAAATTTTATGTACATGACTTTTGTCTCAATTTTTAAAAAGGTAAAAGGGGCCATGTTACTTGAGTTACTTTGCTCAAAAACTCCAATGGTTCCTCATTACTTTCTAAAAGTAAAAGTGCCTTCAAAGCACACAGAATGGCTCTAAGGCCCCCATTACCTCTTTGGCCTCACCTCCCCTTTCCCCCTCATGCCCTGCACTCCAGGCACATAGTCTCCTTCTGCTTTCTTGAATAGGTCAAACATGCTTTCACACTCAGGACCTTAAATTATCTTTCCTGGATATTCCCTTGGCCCACTTCCCAATGTCCTTCAAGTCATCTTCACCCTGTTTATACCCCCAGACCCTTTCCTACTGTCCACACTCGGAGTCCCTCTCACCCTGCTGTTTTTTTCCTATGCACATTTTATACTAATAGTTGGCTTTTAATGTTTATTGTCTGTCCCCCTCAATAAGAATATAAGCCCCACTGCAACAACTATTTAAGTGTTTCTTGAGTGAATAAAGCACAGAGAGACTAAGTAACTTGCCCAAGTCACAGAACTGCAAATGGAGGGGCCATGCATCAGGCCTAGGCAGTCAGCTTCCCAGAGTCCAGGCTCTTAACCACATTGCTGTCCTGCCAGAGTGCTCACTGAACTACTCTCCTCTGTGTGTCTAATATGTGAAAGAAATCATTTTTTCTTTTTTCATGACCAAGTCTGATGATTTCAAGAAGAGAAAAGAGCCTCACATCTGTGCTTTAAGGTAAACAAGTAACCATATCTGTTGGGTGATTAATATGTTCCAGGCAGAGTAGTAGTGCTTTAAATGTTATGTCATATAATCTTTGCTAATGTTATTTTCCCATTTTGTAGAGCAGCAAACAGACTGAGAAATTAAGCAACTTATTCAAAGCTTCCTGGGAGCTAAGGTACAAACTCAAGACTGATTCCCAGGCCCAAGTTCTCAGTGGTAAAATGTTCAGCATTGTTAGTAATCAAGGAAACAAATTAACACTGGAGTTATTTTTTTACATATTGGGTTGGCAAATATTAAAAGACAAAAACCCCATTTTTTGCAGAAATATAGATACATTTATACACTGCTGCAAGATGATTTTGAAAGGTATATCTTAAAATTATGCTATCTTTTTTGTAATATAATTCTACTTATGGGCATTTATCCTGAGAAAATAATTTAAAATGTGCTCAGAGATTCCATAGAAGATTATTTGTTGTAACATCATTTATTATAGTGAAAAATTATATATATGAATTAAAGGGCAACCCATTGGGATTTATGTATAATGGTACAAAGCATTAAGTGGAAAAGTATACAACTATTGAGTATGATGTGTTTAAATTCTAACACAAGTATGGTAAAGTTATACCCCATTTCATCATTTCTAAGATTTTTTTTTTTTATATTTTAACATCTGAGATCCTTACACAATTAGAATCTTACACAGTTAGTGCTGTGTCCTAGTTTAATTGGAAACTTTTTAAGTGATATATAAAATAATGATACTTCTTACAGGCAAAGGCATATTAGACTTGATGAAATACACTTGTTAAGAGGGAAAAAAAATTAAAATAGCACACACAGTGTGATCCCATTTAAAAAGAGAGACATACAGTGAAATAAGGCAGGCAGAGAAAAACAAGTACCAAATGATTTCACTCATCTGTGGAGCATAAGAACAAAGCAAAACTGAAGGAACAAACAGCAGCAGACTCAGAGACTCCAAGAAGGGACTAGTGGTTACCAAAAGGAAGGGATTGGGGAGGGTAGGAAGGGAGGGAGGAGAAGGGGATTAAGGGGCACTATAATTAGCACTCAATATAGGTAGGTCACGGGGAAGGCAGTACAGCATGGAGAAGACAAGTAATGATTATAGCATCTCCTGTGACGGATAATTTGATTGCAGTGGGGTTGGGGGGAACTTGACAGTATAGGTGAATGTTGAAACCACAATGCTGCTTATGTGAAACCTTCATAGGATTGTATATCAATGATACCTTAATAAAAAAAAGATATATATTTGGATATCTATGTGCGTACAAAGGAAAGATTTTGAAGAATGGCATGTTTCAATCTGGCTGATAGGATTACAGGATTTTTTTTAACAGTTTTTTTTACTTATACAGGGTTTTTTTTCCAATTTTTACTACAAGAAACACATCTAACTTTGTAACAGCTGTTTATTTTCCACCTATACAGTACAAGTTATTTTCTCTCTTTTTTTTTCTCTGCCACATTTCTATATATGGTGGCAGCCTACACAGGTGGTTATTTTTTTCCAAATCTCGAAGTATTGTTCGTGTGTTGACTGTAGTTTGTAATATTTTATATTTATTTAGACCTCTTTTTTCCCCACAGAGATTAGCATGCTTTAAGACATTATCTAATTCCTTTGCAACACCTATGGGACTGAGTTATATTCTATACCCAGAGGATCAGAGCCAGGTGGCATGAGAGATGGAGGTCCTTGGTCTTTATAGAAAAATAATCTTTTTAATTTCCCAGCTGGTTTCTATGATTTCTCTCATGAATACAATTAATAAACAAGAATGGTGACAGAAAACAATCCTGTCCTTTTGACACTTTCAATAGGGTGACTAGAGGATGAACTTTTTATGGTATAAATGTGTGGAAGCTGATGTTACCAGTAAAAGAAGGATTTAAAGCTTTGATTATATTAGTTGCTTAAAGCTCTAAGAGTTTGCAAAAATATTTATCACCTGTATCTGAAGCCTAGTTCTGCAGTTTGCTATACTGGCCTGTTCTGTGTAATTTGCAACTCTGCCTTTAAAAGTTAACAGGACACTTCTGGTCGGACTATGGAAGCACAGTATTTTATGGAATTTTTTGGTTTGAGTAATGTATAGTATAAAAAGGTATTTGGTATTAAAATCTTAGGGGATCAATCTGGAGTCTTGATAATTAGTTATGAACAACACAGTTAGTCCTCAACTATGCAAGTTTAATGTGAAGAACATTCTGAGGAATGGATCATTTTAAAAAACTGCCACATCCAGGAAAACATAGTTGTGGCATAGATCCAAATGGAGCCCACACTGTGGCATAACATAATTATTTTGTTTATATTTTTAGGAAAATTCTGTTTGAAGATTTCCGGGCTTGGCTTTCTGACACTTCCAAGATTGACCTAGAATCAGCCATTGACATGTCCTGTGCTAAATATGAATTCTCAGGTAAGAAAGATAAAGCCCTGATGTCTGTAAGATTTAAAGGCTTTAATTAAGCAGTGGTGGAAAGATAGTATCAGTATACCAGAACCCTAGACTGCCATGTTCCTGCATAGCATTAGTATCTGGTATTTTGGCACACTGGCACATTTCTTCTACATTTATTTGTTGTCATTCTACTGTAAAGAACACCTTAACCTCTCCCCCTTTTTTCATTTATCAACATCAGTATGAAATTATGGATTGCCATTTATATAATGGGCTATAATCAGATGCAATCATTATACTGATGCTCATATTCCTGATTTGATCAAAGGAAGCCCCTTTAAACTGACTTCTGTGTCCTTTTGAAAAATTTTTATCATTCTTTTTTTTTTTGTAATACTCGTTTGATTTTTATACTTGATTTATATGTGAATCCCACATTTCTCCCTTATTATTATTATTATTATTTTTTTTTTTTTTAATAAAATGCTGAAGTGGTAGGTAGATACAAGATAAAGGTAAAAAACATAGTTTAGTGCTATAAGAGGGCAAATGTAGATGATCAGGTGTGTGCCTATAGTCTAAGTATTAATCCAAGCTAGACAAGGGCAACAGAACATCCACGGATGCAGATTTCTCTCAAAACAGGGGATGTGAGGTTCTGAGCCTCACCTCTGTTGGTCCCCAATTTCTCACCTGATGGCCCCCCTGTGACTGTGCCTGTCTTAGGTTGTTCCTCCCTTGAGGAATCTTACCCGTCTCTGGCTAACCAGTCATCTTCCGGGGCCATACAGGGAAATGTAAAGTTGGTAAGTGAAAGAGAAGCAATATTGTTTGAAAAGGTTAGCTTTTTACTTCTTTGCAGATTTATGCCCTGTGGCTTCTATGCCCAGCATTTGTCTTGAGGTATCTTTACCACTTGGAAGAATTATGATACTCGGTAATTTCGATGTGAGGCACGAATTCTACTTAAGGGTTGTAATTAAGAAGGAAGAAGAAAAGCTATAGAAGTAGCAGATGGAAGAAAACATGGGAAGATTGATTATTTCTTTGACATATCTTCTTGTAGAATAACATAAGCATGTAAAGGTTTTAAACTACTCATTAAATTGCGTACACACATTAACATAATAGGAATACAGCTACATAACCAAAGCAGACCTACAATTACCAGCCATCTCCAGTGAAACCAAAAAGACCAGTTAGGCACCATAGGCATTTGTGAAAACTTATCACTGATATGATGGATATTGTCTAACTGAATTTGAATAGTTTGAGAAAAATCAGATAAATTAAAACAACACATTCCTGGGAACTGTTCCCATCCCATATGTTCTTTTAACTGTAGATAGTCTATAGTCGCAAGATTTTGGAGCGCTGCAACTTGCACTTCTCATAATTCTCGGTTGAGTTCTGACAGTATAGATCCAGTCAAATTTGTTGTTTTACTGTATGCACAGGCAAGCTTAGATATCTCCTTCTTCATTCCAATGGCAAGTTCAGGAACCGGTGGGATGAATGCAGCTACAACTGCAACAGCACCAGGATCTTTGTTGAAGTTTTTTGATGATCATCTTCTGGAATGACTCTTCCAGAGAATGTTTATGTTGGAAATTCTTCTTCATATCGTATCTTAATTCATTTTCAGCTAGCCAAATTTGACTTTGATCCTCTGTATAAACACAAACAAAACCTCTGCCCACACTTTGATATGCCCTTTATACCATTGTGAAGAACTTATTGGAGATCACCACACAGGAACTGCTTTTTTTTTTTTTTGTTATCATTAATCTACAATTACATGAAGAATGTTATGTTTACTAGGCTCTCCCCTATACCAGGTCCCCCCTCTACAAACCCCTTTACAGTCACTGTCCATCAGCATAGCAAAATGCTGTACAATCACTACTTGTCTTCTCTGTGTTGTACAGCCCTCCCCTTTCTCCCACCCCCCACATTATGCATGCTAATCATAATACCCCCTTTCTTCTTCCCCACCTTATCCCTCCCTACCCACCCATCCTCCTCACCCACCCATCCTCCCCAGTCCCTTTCCCTTTGGTACCTGTTAGTTCATTCTTGGGTTCTGTGATTCTGCTGCTGTTTTGTTCCTTCAGTTTTTCCTTTGCTCTTATACTCCACAGATGAGTGGAATCATTTGATATTTGTCTTTCTCCGCTTGGCTTATTTCACTGAGCATAATACCCTCTAGCTCCATCCATGTTGTTGCAAATGGTAGGATTTGTTTTCTTCTTATGGCCGAATAATATTCCATTGTGTATATGTACCACATCTTCTTTATCCATTCATCTACTGATGGACACTTAGGTTGCTTCCAATTCTTGGCTATTGTAAATAGTGCTGCGATAAACATAGGGGTGCATCTGTCTTTTTCAAACTTGAGTGCTGAGTTCTTAGGGTAAATTCCTAGGAGTGGAGTTCCTGGGTCAAATGGTAAGTCTATTTTGAGCATTTTGAGGAACCTCCATACTGCTTTCCACAATGGCTGAACTAATTTACATTCCCATCAGCAGTGTAGGAGGGTTCCCCTTTCTCCACAACCTCACCAACATTTGTTGTTGTTTGTCTTTTGGATGGTAGCCATCCTTACTGGTGTGAGGTGATACCTCATTGTAGTTTTAATTTGCATTTCTCTGATAATTGGCGATGTGGAGCATCTTTTCATGTGTCTGTTGGCCATCTGTATTTCTTTTTTAGAGAACTGTCTGTTCAGTTCCTCTGCCCATTTTTTAATTGGATTATTTGTTTTTTGTTTGTTGAGGTGGATGAGCTCTTTATATATTTTGGACATCAAGCCTTTATCGGATTTGTCATTTATGAATATATTCTCCCATACTGTAGGGTACCTTTTTGTTCTATTGATGGTGTCTTTTGCTGTACAGAAGCTTTTCAGCTTAATATAGTCCCACTTGTTCATTTTTGCTGTTGTTTTCCTAGCCTGGGGAGATATGTTCAAGAAGAGGTCACTCATGTTTATGTCTAAGAGGTTTTTGCCTATGTTTTTTTCTAAGAGTTTTATGGTTTCATGACTTACATTCAGGTCTTTGATCCATTTTGAATTTACTTTTGTGTATGGGGTTAGACAGTGATACAGTTTCATTCTCCAACATATAGCTGTCCAGTTTTGCCAGCACCATCTGTTGAAGAGACTGTCATTTTGCCATTGTATGTCCATGGCTCCTCTATCAAATATTAATTGACCACATATGTTTGGGTTAATGTCTGGAGTCTCTAATCTGTTCCACTGGTCTGTGGCTCTGTTCTTGTGCCAGTACCAAATTGTCTTGATTACTAGGCTTTGTAGTAGAGCTTGAAGTTGGGGAGTGAGATCCCCCCTACTTTATTCTTCTTTCTCAGGATTGCTTTGGCTATTCGGGGTCTTTGGTGTTTCCATATGAATTTTTGAACTATTTGTTCCAGTTCGTTGAAGAATATTGCTGGTAATTTGATAGGGATTGTATCGAATCTGTATATTGCTTTGGGCAGGATGGCCATTTTGACGATATTAATTCTTCCTAGCCACGAGCATGGGATGAGTTTCCATTTGTTAGTGTCCCCTTTAATTTCTCTTAAGAGTGACTTGTAGTTTTCAGGGTATAGGTCTTTCACTTGTTTGGTTAGGTTTATTCCTAGGTATTTTATTCTTTTTGATGCAATTGTGAATGGAATTGTTTTCCTGATTTCTCTTTCTATTGGTTCATTGTTAGTATATAGGGAAGCCACATTTCTGTGTGTTAATTTTGTATCCTGCAACTTTGCTGTATTCCGTTACCAGTTCTAGTAGTTTTGGAGTGGAATGTTTGGGGTTTTTTTTGTACAATATCATGTCATCTGCAAATAGTGACAGTTTAACTTCTTCTTTACCAATCTGGATTCCTTGTATTTCTTTGTTTTGTCTGATTGCCATGGCTAGGACCTCCAGTACTATGTTAAATAACAGTGGGGAGAGTGAGCATCCCTGTCTTGTTCCCGATCTCAGAGGAAAAGCTTTCAGCTTCTCGCTGTTCAGTATAATGTTGGCTGTGGGTTTATCATACATGGCCTTTATTATGTTGAGGTACTTGCCCTCTATACCCATTTTGCTGAGAGTTTTTGTCATGAATGGATGTTGAATTTTGTCAAATGCTTTTTCAGCATCTATGGAGATGATCATGTGGTTTTTGTCTTTCTTTTTGTTGATGTGGTGGATGATGTTTGAATGTTGTACAATCCTTGCATCCCTGGGATGAATCCCACTTGGTCGTGGTGTATGATCCTTTTGATATATTTTTGAATTCTGTTTGCTAATATTTTATTGAGTATTTTTGCATCTACATTCATCAGGGATATTGGTCTGTAATTTTCTTTTTTGGTGGGGTCTTTACCTGGTTTTGGCATTAGAGTGATACTCTATAGAGTTGGCTTCATAGAATGAGTTTGGGAGTATTCCCTCCTCTTCTATTTTTTGGAAAACTTTAAGGAGAATGGGTATTATGTCTTCTCTGTCTGATAAAATTCCGAGGTAAATCCGTCCGGCCGGGGGGTTTTGTTCTTGGGTAGTTTTTTGATTACCATTTCAATTTCTTTGCTCGTAATTGGTTTGTTTAACTTTTGTGTTTCTTCCTTGGTCAGTCTTGGAAGGTTGTATTTTTCTAGGAAGTTGTCCATTTCTTCTAGGTTTTCCAGCTTGTTGGCATATAGGTTTTCATAGTAGTCTTTAATAATTCTTTGTATTTCTGTGGAATCTGTCGTGATTTTTCCGTTCTCATTTCTGATTCTGTTGATTTGTGTTGATTCTCTTTTTCTCTTAATAAGTTGGGCTAGAGGCTTATCTATTTTGTTTATTTATTTTCTCAAAGAACCAGCTCTTGGTTTCATTGATTTTTGCTATTGTTTTATTCTTCTCAATTTTGTTTATTTCTTCTCTGATCTTTATTATGTCCCTCCTTCTGCTGACTTTAGGCCTCATTTGTTCTTCTTTTTCCAGTTTCGATAATTGTGATGTTAGACTATTCATTTGGGATTGTTCTTCCTTCTTCAAGTGTGTCTGGATTGCTATATACTTTCCTCTTAAGACTGCTTTCGCTGCGTCCCACAGAAGTTGGGGCTTTGTGTTGTTGTTGTCATTTGTTTCCATATATTCCTTGATCTCTATTTTAATTTGTTTGTTGATCCATTGATTATTTAGGAGCATGTTGTTAAGCCTCCATGTGTTTGTGAGCCTTTTTGTTTTCTTTGTAGAATTTATTTCTAGTTTTATACCTTTGTGGTCTGAAAAATTGGTTGATAGAATTTCAATATTTTGGAATTTACTGAGGTTCTTTTTGTGGTCTAGTATGTGGTCTATTCTGGAGAATGTTCCATGTGCACTTGAGAAGAATATATATCCTGTTGCTCTTGGATGTAGAGTTCTATAGATGTCTATTAGGTCCATCTATTCTACTGTGTTGTTCAGTGCCTCCATGTCCTTACTTATTTTCTGCCCGGTGGATCTATCCTTTGGGGTGAGTGGCATGTTGAAGTCTCCTAAAATGAATGCATTGCAGTCTATTTCCCCCTTTAGTTCTGTTAGTATTTGTTTCACATATGCTGGTGCTCCTGTATTGGGTGCATATATATTTAGAATGGTTATATCCTCTTGTTGGACTGAGCCCTTTATCATTATGTAGTGTCCTTCTTTATCTCTTGTTACTTTCTTTGTTTTGAAGTCTATTTTGTCTGATATTAGTACTGCAACCCCTGCTTTCTTCTCGCTGTTGTTTCCCTGAAATATGTTTTTCCATCCCTTGACTTTTAGTCTGTGCATGTCTTTGGGTTTGAGGTGAGTTTCTTGTAAGCAGCATATAGATGGGTCTTGCTTTTTTATCCATTCTATTACTCTATGTCTTTTGATTGGTGCATTAAGTCCATTTACATTTAGGGTGACTATTGAGAGATATGTACTTATTGCCATTGCAGGCTTTAAGTTCGTGGTTACCAAAGGTTCAAGGTTAGCCTCTTTAGTATCTTACTGCCTAACTTAGCTCGCTTATTGAGCTGTTATATACACTGTCTGGAGATTCTTTTCTTCTCTCCCTTCTTATTCCTCCTCCTCCATTCTTTATATGTTGGGTATTTTGTTCTGTGCTCTTTTTAGGAGTGCTCCCATCTAGAGCAGTCCCTGTAAGATGCCCTGTAGAGGTGGTTTGTGGGAGGCAAATTCCCTCAACTGTTGTTTGTCTGGGAATTGTTTAATCCCTCCATCATATTTAAATGATAATCGTCCTGTATACAGTATCCTTTGTTCAAGGCCCTTCTGTTTCATTGCATTGAGTATATCATGCCATTCTCTTCTGGCCTGTAAGGTTTCTGTCAAGAAGTCTGATGATAGCCTGATGGGTTTTCCTTTATAGGTGACCTTTTTTTCTCTAGCTGCCTTTAAAACTCTTTCCTTGTCCTTGATCTTTGCCATTTTAATTATTATGTGTCTTGGTGTTGTCCTCCTTGGGTCCTTTCTGTTGGGAGTTCTGTGTATTTCTGTGGTCTGTTCGATTATTTCCTCTCCCAGTTTGGGGAAGTTTTCAGCAATTATTTCTTCAAAGACACTTTCTATCCCTTTTTCTCTCTCTTCATCTTCTGGTACCCCTATAATATGGATATTGTTCCTTTCGGATTGGTTCACACAGTTCTCTTAATATTATTTCATTCCTGGAGATCCTTTTATCTCTCTCTATGTCAGCTTCTATGCATTCCTGTTCTCTGGTTTCTATTCCCAATGGCCTCTTGCATTTTATCCATTCTGCTTATAAATCCTTTCAGAGTTTGTTTCACTTCTGTAATCTCCTTCCTAGTATCTGTGATCTCCCTCCGGACTTCATCCCTTAGCTCTTGCATATTTCTCTGCATCTCCATGAGCATGTTTATGATTTTTATTTTGAATTCTTTTTCAGGAAGACTGGTTAGGTCTCTCTCCTTCTCTGGTGCTGTCTCTGTGATCTTGGTTTGCCTGTAATTTTGCCTTTTCATGGTGATAGAAATAGTTTGCAGAGCTGGGACGAGTGACGGCTGGAAGAACTTTTCTTGTTGTTGGTTTGTGACCTTGCTCTCCTGGGAGAACAGCGACCTCTAGTGGCTTGTGCTGGGCAGCTGCGCACAAACAAGGCTTCTGCTTCCTGCCTGTTTGCTATGGAGTTTATCTCCGCTGTTGCTGTGGGCGTGGCCTGGCTCCGGCTGCTACTCCAAAATGGTGGAGCCCCTTTGGAGGGCCAAGAGGCTATTTATCTCCGTGAGGGGCCTCTGTGCTTCCTGCTGCCCAGGGGGTTAAAGTGCCCAGAGATCCCCAGATTCCCTGCCTGTGGACTAAGTGACCTGGGACGCTTCCTTCCGGTTTTGGGGTCCCTGTCCCTTTAAGACTTCCAAAAAGCACTCACCAAAAAAAAAGAAAAAAAAATTAAATAATTTTTTTAAAAAGCCACTCGTTTTTCTTTGTCCTCGGGCGCTGGCCTCAGGGATCCACTCACTGGTCTTGCTGCCCTGTTTCCCTAGTATACAGGACCCCGCGCATGCACTGTGTTTGCGCTCTGGTCCGGATGGCTGGGGCTGGGTGTTCAGCAGTCCTGGGCTCCCTCTCCCTCCCTGCAGACTCCTCACCTCCTGCCGGGAGCCGGGGGGAGGGGCGCTCGGGACCCGCCGGGCGGGGCTTTTATCTTACCCCCTTGCGAGGCGCTGGGTTCTCACAGGTGTAGATGTGGTCTGGATGTTGTCCTGTGTCCTCTGGTCTCTATTCTAGGAAGAGTTGTCTTTATTATATTTTCATAAATAAATGTGGTTTTGGGAGGAGATTTTCGCTGCTCTACTTACGCTGCCCTCTTGGCTCCCAGTGTCCTTTATCATTCTTAATAAATCTTATTTTCTTGCAAAACAAGATTTTTCCAGGCTTACATTTCCATGCTCTAAACCTGAGGTTGCCATTCTTCCAAAAAACCCTAGTTCTTTTTAGTGAAGAATGATACTTAAAAATCGAAATCTATACTCTAGGTTTTTTTGCTATTAGGATGTCACAGCTCCCAGATCCTTTCAGTGGAAGGAGGTAGCAAATATCCATATGCACGTACACGTATACGTATATGCGTACACATACATTTACATTTTTGTGTATTTTGATACCTAGATAAATGTAGATATGTAGGCATCTATATAAATATATACCTATATATTTATATCTACATATGTATATGTAGGAATCTGAATTCATACTGATTCCTCCAGTTCCAATCAACATCATAGGGTTTATTCTAGATTTCTCCTTTTCCAAATCTGTAATTCCCTTCTTCAACTGTGAGAACCCTGGCTTTTGTTATTTTCAGTGTATTTATTTTTTGAAATGATCCCTCCATGTGTAAATTATCTCCGTGCACCATAGCATTCCCTCTCTCCTATCCTGCACAATGCTTACCTTGCTCAGCCCTACCTACTGACTTCTGGAAGTTTAGCTCAAGAAATAGGAAGAAGTGCAGAAAGATCTGTGTACAACGATGTTCATTAAAGCATTCCTTCTTAATAGACAAGAAATGGAAACAGCTTAATTAACAAATAAAAGATTGTTAAAGGGGTAGGGAGGTAATTCATAACCCATATAATAGGATAATTCTGCAGCTATTAAGAGTAATGACAAGTGTATGTATTGATATGGAAAAACACTTGCTATGTAATTCAAACAAAGCAGGACATACAACAACCGCTATAGGATACCACTGTTTAAAAAAATGCACATATGTAGGAAAAACACTGGAAGGACATATGCAAAAAGATTTTGTGATTATCTCTGGGTCTATCTATGTATGTGCACTTCAGTGTTTTTAAGAGTTTTCTGTAGTAACAGTTTTATTTCTGTAAAAGGGAGAAATAAGTATCATTTCAAAGACTGGAGGAGCTGAAATTACAGATGACTGTCAGATGGACTGATAGTGAATACAGGATCAGAGGTCAGCTGCTTGTCTGTGCAGAGACATTAAGGTGCACATTGAACTATTACAGATGCCTTACTCTGCCATGATGATGAGCTGGAAGGCCGCCGGATCGCCTTCATTCTTTACCTGGTCCCTCCCTGGGACAGGAGCTTGGGAGGCACCCTGGACCTGTACAACGTTGATGGTAGGGCAAGTGTGCACTCTTCAACTCCAACAGCCATTTGTGAGTTCTTGTACATGATATCTCTATTCCTCAAAAGAGATGAAAGCCATTCAGTATAGAGACTACTGCAGGAAGAATTAATGCCAGCCCTGACAACTACCCCTTAAAACTGTACTTGAAATAATCATCATTCCAGAGATAAATTAGATTCGACTTAAGATGAGAAATCATCAGACTCTGCTTCTGAGTACTGGGTATGGAGAGATAGCATGTAAAGCTGCCCATGGCTATGAGTCTGCCAGGTCTGGTCCATTTGACAGGAAGTCAGGGTTTATTTTTAATGACTTAAACCTGAGGTTGACTCCAGAAAACTTTCAGAACTTGTTCCAGCCCTCATCCTAATGGATGGATGGTGTGGTAAGAACAGATGTCAACAAGTGAATAACAGAACTAACAAGTGAATGAAACAGATTGAAGTGGGTGGTATTTGGGGATCTGAAGGGTACGTTTAGATACCCTTAGAAATTGGGGACTTCTCAAGGTGGAATGAGAGTCTGGAAGCAGTAAATGATGACACCACATTTATGGATGTGTTCTCTCCTGGCACAGAGCACTCTCAGCCGAAGCACATCGTCAAGTCTCTAATCCCTTCATGGAACACACTGGTTTTCTTTGAAGTGTCTCCAGTATCCTTTCACCAGGTAAAGATTGTAAGCCACAAATATAGCTTTTTAGTCACCCATTATTTAAAGTGGCAACTTCCTTTTGGACTTAACTGGCCAGGTTGTTTTCACACCTAACATGAAGGATCCTAAAATTAGTGTGGCTGGTAATCTGGTTCCTTATGCTTTGTGCCACTCTTGTCCTTTCAGGTGTCTGAAGTCCTATCTGAAGAAAAGTCACGTTTGTCTATAAGTGGATGGTTTCATGGTCCTTCACTGACCAGGCCTCCCAGCTACTTTGAACCTCTAATACCTCGGAGCCCTCACATCCCGCAAGATGTAAGGATCAATTCCTGTTGCCGCCTTCTTATCTTAGAAGCTGTAGCATCATCATTTGTCTTTCTGGTTTTAAAAGTGGCTGTTCTTGGTCATGAAACTAGACATTGAGCTTGCCTTTCCACTTCTCTTAAATTTCTGATAGTGTCTTTCTTAGGCAAAGTTTTCCAGCACTTTATGTTTATTAGCAAGAAGAAAATTATAAAACAAGGATTTGCATATATTTTACTGGTGTGAAATGATGTAGGAACAAAAGCAATAGGAATTACTAACTCACCTTTTCCATCTGTGGCTTCTTTGTAAGCATGAAATTTTGTATGATTGGATCAACCCTACTTATCTGGACATGGATTACCAAGCTCAAATTCAACAAGAGTTTGAAGAACAGTCTGAAATTCTCCTAAAAGAGTTCCTTAAGGTAGGTCAGCATACCCTGTCCTTTGTATCTTGTTTGGCATGCAGTCTTCTTCTTGGGTAGGTGACTAGGCTTCACTAAGAGACTTTTGGGTATTTTTTATTTGTTTTGTTCATGTTTATGTCATCCTGTTTTTCAAAATATAGAAATGTTGCCAGTAGCTGACACTGGTAGCAGTTGTATGCTTAGGGGGTTAAGAATCCCTTGGGCATTCCTCACTTCCCTAGAATCTTAATGGTACACACACACACAGAAGCTTCTACACTGAGAGAGAATTGTGTGTAGTTCCCTTCCTATCCATTGGATGAATATGGTGCTTACTGTTACTTTCAATAATAGACAGTTATGATTCATCAACACCCATTAATGAATGTTTGACAATGGCGAGGCAGCACGTTATATGGAGAGAGAGCTAGATCAGCAGTCAGAAGCCCTTATGTCCTAGCTCTGTAGTTTTACTAACCTGAGAAAACCACGAAATCTCTTGAATTTTTATTTCATCATCAAACTGAGATAATACCTGCTTTGCCCATCCTGAAGAGTTGTTGTGGGGCCAAGCGGGATCACATAAATACTGATATGGTGCTTCACAACTGACCCTGGGTCCTGTGCAATCACAGTCCTAAGAGCTGTTCGTCCATGAAGAAAGGTCAAGACACTACATGTTATCTCTCTCTCTTGGAATTTTGTAGCTGACATTAACATCGTAAAGAATTTTAAAAGTATTATAGTAAATAAACTTGTTTTACCCTATTTAATTCAGTTTTCCTAAACTATGCTTTGGGATCTTTTTCAAATTTTATAGCTGGTAGGAGTACTGTTTTCAGAACACTCCTCGGGAAACTGTATTAAACAAGTACATATAAAGCTTCCTGTGGAGAATATTTCAGGAGACTGATCAGCTTCTTGTGCTGTGCTTGGCTTTTTAAAATTTAGAATACTGATTAAATAGAGAATGAGCTGAGGCCTAGGACCTGTATTGTTACACAGAGATTTCCATTGTAATGACACTGAGTGTTAGGCAGTTTAATTTTCTTCCCTCACATCTTGTGAATTTTAGAGTCTATATTTATCTTCGGTCTATAAATGGAGGAATTTGAGAGGTTTAAGAACTTGACTGAAATACACAACTACTTAAGGAAATGGCCCAAATTGACACTCAGGTCTCCTGGCTAAAGTATGCAGATGATGTAGCCAGTCTGCTTGGGACTGGGGGTTCTGTTGCGAAAGGAGTGAAAGTCATGCGGCTTTTTAGGAATCAGCCAGAAGGGGTCTGTGGCTGCTGTACCTGCAGGACCAGGGTGGGATCACAGGCAATTGGCTAACTGTTTCTGTTTGCTCATTTTCTAGCCTGAAAAATTTGCAGCAGTCTGTGGGGCTTTGGAGAAGGGAGATGTGAAATGGAGCACCCAAGGTCCCCCTAACAGAAGGTAGAACCCATCACCCCCACCCTGTGTTTCCACAATCAACACCAGCCTGTTTCTCTGTGGGCTCACCTCCATGGTGGGACACCTGCGCACTCATGTCCACTCCCCGGGGCATCCAGCAACGGGCTCCTAACCAAAGTGTGCTTTAGCAAGCTATGGAAGATTGAGGGAGAGTGGCACAAAACGTAATGATCAGCTTTTCTTAGTAGTTTTACCCATAGCTTTCATGAACAACTTGGCATTGCTGCTTTCCAGGTTTTATGAGAAAGCTGAAGAAAGCATGCTTCCTGACACACTAAAGGACTGCATGGAATTATTTCGCTCTGAGGCGCTGTTCTTGCTGCTCTCCAACTTCACGGGCCTGAAACTTCACTTCTTGGCCTGTTCAGAAGATGAAATGGAAGACATAAAAGAGGGAGAAACAGGCTCTGCTGCTGAGAACATTGAAGAAGGGACTAGCCATGGCTCCTCTGAACCAGGGAATAATCAGGCTGCTGTCAGCAACAACAGCCAGCAGAGCAGTAAACAGACAGGCCTAGAGGAAGATGAAGCAAAGAAAGGTAAGCCGTTGTGATTTGTCCTTACTCTCCATTAAGTATTCACTATTCAGTCAGTCATTTATTCAACAAATATTTCTTGAGCATCTACTCTATGTGAGGTCCTATTTTAAGAGTGGAAAACAAAACAGACAAGGTCTCTGGTATCCCGAAGCTTATGTTCTAGTAGGAGAGGACAGAGATTGAATGTATACACAGACATGCTCTGCAGAAAAGTGTAATAAGCTTGTGTGCTGAGCAGTGGCCAAGCAGCCCTTAGGTAGATGGACAGTCTGGAAAAGCCCATGTGCAGAGCTGTTGTCTAAGCTCAGATCTGAATGACAACATCTGTGGAAGAGCATTCTAGGTAGGAAGAACCGCTATTACATTTTTTTAGGCTACAGTAGTGTAAATGGTAGAAATATGACTGGCTTCACCCAAAATTAATCTAAAACACAGCAACATAACAAAGAGGACAGTGAGCTGCTTATTTCTGCAAAGGACCAGTAACAGCCTAAGAAAAACTTGCTGGAATTTGGACAAATAGGGAGAAGGAAATTATTTAAAGTAGATGAAGTTTAATCATTCATGATGCAATTTATTTTTGACAGCTAAATGTATAGTCCATCTGGAATTTATTATAAAGAGAGAACTACAAAGTTGGCATTTTCCCCCAAGTAGACATGCTTTGTTTCTGACAGTCATTATCAGGCTGGTTTGATGGAGCAGTAGGCCAGCTGAAGGTTTATCGGAATGGTTTCTCTTTAGTGCTGTGTCATTCCTAATTATCATTTCCTTACAATCTAGCAGTGGTATCAAGGTGACTTAAAAAATTTTCTGGCCTTCTGTTGTTTTTTCTTAGAATCAAGTGTTCCCACATGTCAGGGCGAACTGAGGTGTTGGAAGACTGGTCACTACACTTTAATCCATGACAATAGCAAGACTGAATTTGCCCTGGACTTACTTCTCTACTGTGGCTGTGAAGGTAAGAGGGAGAAAAGAAGTGAAGAGGCTCCTTAAGAAAGGTAGGTCTCTCCTAAGTAACCCTCTCCAACTGAGCCAGCTCAGATTTTGCCTTGGCCAGGATCTTAGATCACAGGAACTCCATGTTGGAGGGGATCTTAGGATCACGAATTTCAGTCTCCCAACTCAATAGGATTTATATCTGTGACTAAGGCATGGGAGATGGAACAGACCATAATATCCCTCCAAGCAATCCCCCAGACCTACAGCCTATATGTAATTGTCCTTCCAGGTATAATTGACATTTAACTCTCAGTTTTCAGTTCCTACATAGTGTTGACTGAATGGTGAACTCAGGTTCATAAGTCATAAATTTAGTTACTATACTGAACTCCCAGGTCCTCTAGTTTTAAGCAGCAAGGAATCAGTGCTATAAGTGGATGATGTAATTCTTGCAATCAGAGCTTTCTGAATGTGGTTTTTTTCCTTTTGTAAGGCTGGGAACCAGAGTATGGTGGCTTTACTTCCTACATTACCAAGGGTGAGGATGAAGAGGTAAGTTGCTTGTCATAGTACGTTATCCTTTTTAGTTTTCAAAGAAGCTGTCATTCTTTAGAGATCCAATTTATATGACCTTCTGCCAGTGTCTTTAGCTGATAAATCCATGTTGGTCTGCTTGGCAGTGGTTCCAGTTTCTAGTAGAAAGTACTCAGCATGGAATGAAGATGCTAAAGGTTAATCATTCTGCATTCATTCTACCCTACTGAGAAATTCCAAATAAATTAAAAGCCATATAGTACATTCCCATGAATCTTTAAATGTAGTAAGAAATAAATGGACTCACTGGGCAAAACCTCTCTGGGTATATATTGGAATGTCTCTATTGTCAGGAAATGTCCTGAGAGCCAGAGCTATAGCGCTCTAGTAAAAAATATTTTAAAGGCTCCTCTATCACCAGTCTAAGTACTTGACATGGAAACTTGTCTGTTAAGTGATGAGTTGAATCCCTGAAGAATTGAGAAGAAGCCCTGTGTTCTAATGTGTCATTGTGTTTGCCTATTTCAGCTGCTAACAGTGAATCCAGAAAACAATTCTTTGGCATTGGTCTACAGAGATAGAGAGACTCTGAAATTTGTCAAGCATATTAACCACCGAAGTCTGGAACAGAAGAAAACCTTCCCGAATAGAACAGGTTTCTGGGACTTTTCATTTGTCTATTATGAATGACAGGGCTGGACAAAGCTGAAAAAGAGACCCTCCCTCAGTCCTGGGAAGTCTGGAGGAGCTAGGCATCGAGTGAAGGAGAGCTGCAAGGCGACCTGTGACACTGTTCTTAAGACTAGGTGTAGTCGTCCTTAAATAGGGCTTATGATGATTGTCCTCAATCCAGACCTTGAGCTTGGAGCTAGGTACTGATCTCAATTTTTGAAAAGAAGGCTTTTTGTCTTTTTCTTTAACATTTAGGTCTTCATTCTCCATATTGACTTCTTCAGTGAATTTTTAAAATTTTTTTGTGTGATAAAATATACATGACATAAAATGTACCATTTTAACCATTTTTAAGTGTATAGTTCAGTGGCATTAAGTACATTCACATTCTTGGGCAACCATCACCACCATCCATCTCCAGCACTTTTCCATCTTCCAAACTGAAACTCTGTTCCCGTTAAATAGTAAATCCCACAGCTCCCGACAACTGCCATTCTACTTTCTGTCTCTGAATTGACTACTCATATTCCTCACATAATTGGAATCACACACTATTTGTCTTTTTGTGACTGGCTTATTTCGCTTAGTATAAAGTCTTCAAGGTTCATCCATGCTTCCAGTGATTTTTTTTTAGTATTCATAAATGACTGCAGATTCTGCCCTTCTTGATCACACTGCCTTAGAAAATTACAGAACCTTACATACTGTTCTTGCTCGGCCTGTTACACCTTGTCCCATTGGCTGTGGCTTTGTTCCACTGACTCTCCCAGTCCAGTGGACTTACGTGATGTGTAGTAGTATTCCCTTGGGAAAGGCCTGGTCTAAAACCACAGGGCCCCAAGAAACTTCTGGTTGAGAAAGGTGGTGGCTGCTGGTGCCACAGGTAGTCATTCGCAGGTGTCCACTGCTTTTCCATCCTGTTGCAGCTGCCATGTAATTAAATGTTTCTAGCCTCACTTGTGGCTTTCATTTTTCTAAATACTGTAGGGCCAACTATAAAACTAGTTGCTTGTCTTTTCTGTGGTTTTAATAGACTGAATGCTAAAAGCCACATCAGAATGCCAAGAGGCTGTCCATTTTGTTACCTTTTCCTCTGAACTGTACTGAGCCAGGGGAGGTGGGGATGGCGGTGGGGGCGTATCATAACCTGGGTGGGTGTAGGGGTCATTGCATCTTCAGTTGAAAGATGTTCTCATTACATTCCAATGCCGTCTCCCTCTTTTTCTTTTTTATATTTATTACTAGCTATTGCAGTAGCTTTTATTTTGAGTTTTACTAATAGGAAAAGCACAGGGCTTTTACCTTCTTTTAATACCCTAAAACCTTGAATACTCTTTTCTGAAGTTTACACTTAAATGAAGAACATGAGTTTCATTGTCTTTTAGGTTTATGGTTTCAAATTTTTTTCACTTTGCTTCCCTGTCAGTTTTACCATACATGCCCTTAGATGGGTATTTATCTGTAAGTTCTACATATGTACTAGTATTCAGTATTGTTATAAAGCAAACACTAATTTTTGAAGGATGAGATAAAAAGAAATATCTAGAACTAGTTTTAATATTGTCTTCCCATACCCACATGGTAATGGACCATTTTACATTCATACTATTTTGGAGACCACAATTTTTAACCATAGTGTAGTGACACTCAAGTGGAATTACAGCTACTGTTACTAATGGTTTAAATTTCAAAGCTTGACTTTAAGTTCCTGTAGACTGAACGTCATCCCTATGTATTACTTTCACTCACTCACTTTCTGATGTGTTTCATAAGAGAGAGAGGTGGGTGAGGTTCTAGTTAACACCCTGTCAGTGGCGTAACCCCAGGAGGGCCAGGAAAAAGTGCTGGGCATGTGCAACTTTCATATGTGCCAAGCTTGGAAAATAATTTGAGACTTGTGGCTATAGGTAACATATAAGGGGCCACTCAACTCCTCTAATTCTGGAGCACTGAGTTGAAATCTTACACAATTGTTAAGATGTGCTTATTAGTTTCTCTGACATCTTAATATGTTTATCATGTTTATCAACACTGCAGAATCTTTCATGCACTACAAAAAAGGGTTTTGATGTCCAAGGGAGAGACTCCCTAGAGCCAGACTCTGATGTTGCTGTCAGTTACATCATCTACAGCAGCGACTCTTACAGACTATGAAGAATGGTGTAACTTGCAGGTCATTTTCTTGGACTGAGGATATCCAGTAATGGAGAAGTTGCTTTTCTTTAGTACTTCATTCTTCATTTTGATTTTTAGGGTCTGGAACCAATGTCAACAACTATTAAGTGGCAAAAGAGGAATTAAACATGGACATCTTTTTTATACTTTCAGATAAAAGTTGTGGTTTTCACCTATATAATATATGGCATCTTCTCTATTAATTCTTAGTAGTGAACCTCTAATTCTTATTCCTTTTAGTAAAGGGAAATTTTTCCCCAAAAAAGGAATAGCTTTACAGTTCTGCTGATTATATAAATAGTACATGTCCATTCTGATAGAGGTCATCTGGAATTCCACCATCCTGCGACAACCACTGTGGTGCTTTGTGATGTGGCATCATAGGTGTACTGCACTACAGTTCCCAGAATTCCCTTCCGTTTCCAATTAGGATGAGCCACAGATTCTTGTGCGAGATAGGGAGGGCCAGAATGAGGCAGTGGCCACTTTGTAGCTCACACATTGTCACATACCTACTGGCTCACCTCTTGGCGTGAATCAGCATCTGTGCCTGCAAGTGTTCCTCCTTCACCTGGATCTTCCTTCAACAACTGTGATAAAGGGTCTCCATTTCTGCAGGATGCCCACACAACCAAGGTCAGAGGAAAGAACTAACACAGGTTTTACTATGTCATCATGGGCTACAGCTCATGCTGGTGGGTTCCAGTTTGTTCTTACCAACTTTACACCCTTTTGGGCTGCCTGCCATATGGGCATCAAGTTCCAGCATCATCAGACTGAACACAACTTACAGAGACTGCTTTCCCACGTCCCACAGATGTGTTAACATCAAATTACCATAACAAATCCCTTTATATGTTAACAATGATGGAAATTAACATTTTCATAAGGTTATTTTGAGGGCATGTTAGCATTTCTATTGGGAGGAAAATTTTTAAATGTTTAAGGAAGAACCCCATGATAATCTAACAGCATCCTTCATATTAAACATGTAGAAAATAAACGCTAGAAGAGAAAGGCTGTTGGTTTTGAACCTGGCTTTTCTCCTGCTTATAATGCCTCCCAAACTCCACTGAATATGGTGGTTTCGTCCTGCAGAATATAGAAAAAAAATCAAGGCTTGGGCTACTTCTCCCAGACCAGTATTTCTACAGCAAGAAGTTCTGGCTGCAGTGTCTCTTCAGTACCTTTATATACTTAGCGCTAAACCTGAGATGGTACAAACCCTGTTAAAGAGTCCTTGGTAGAGGGTAACACCAAGGCAGGCTCGCTAGCCCTTACTGCACTGGATACTTCTACAAAAACAGATGATTCCTTCTCTGATGGATACAAAGTCAGTCCACATAGACAATTTTGAAAACTACTTGGAAATTGTCCATGTGGCATCATTTTAGGAAAGCAGATTTCTGTACTGTACAAAGAAAAGATGACCCAGGAACTAGAAGATATAGTGTGGGCAGGGGCCAGATGGGAAAGAGACAAAATGCAAAACAGGCGGCAGTGGGTGTCTACTGTATTTTAGTTTCAAAGTGAAATTGAAGATAATTTAGTTCTATGATTACAGGACTCTATGCTGGCAGATTTGTAACCACTAGTTATAAAATTTTAAAACATTAATCATGTTGAAATTCTGTAAAGAACTTCTAAGACTGTGTAATAGTTTTAAAGTTCCTAGTTCTCTGACATCTGAAGCTACTGACAGGCTTACTGAGGACAGACAATCCCATGAGAACACATGCTTTCTATGCTCAAGGCATTGGCTCACCACCATGGGATGATAAAGCTGATTAAGATGCAGCCCCTGTTCTCACTTAATAGGGATTAAGATTTATATAAACACAGAATATAATAAAGGTTATGGAATAGACATGGGAGAGGAATTTGAGCTGAGCCTTGATGTATTTGGATAGGCAGACATGGTGGCAAATCATAAAAACAATACTGTCTAAACTACTGAGTACCAGAATTTGGGGCTCAGGGGGCAGGCAAGGTGACTTTTCTTTTTTTCTGAGTGAAAACACTGAATTTAATGTGGTATTGGGTTAAAGTGACTTTTTTAAATGGATACTCAAAAACTAACTAGAGCTTTCTCCCAGAGATTAGTATCTGCAATATTAGCTTTTAAATGAAGCAGTGTTCACTTACAGCTTCAATAAAAGTCAACAAAATAGAGCTGTAACTTGTAGGAGGCACTCAGATTCTATCAAGATAAAAAATATCGCAACAAAATAGAGAAGGAACTTATGACCAGTTTTTCTCATCCTTAAGCTGGTGACTTCTGAAAGGGGAAAAAAGATGGTAAAATGTTTTATGAACATTGTCCTCTCATTCAGTCTTTACCTGCTTGGGAACAGTTTGTAATAGTGCAAAGGTCATTGACTACTTGGTTTTAAATCTCCACACCATAACTTACCAAGCCATAGAGCCCTGTAGAAAACATTTTGCCTGAGCTCAGAAACAGCTCAGAGTTACTACTATCAAGAGGATCAAATTAATGGGAAAGTAAAGCTAGTTGTAACCTATAAATGAGGACTTTTCAGTGATATCCCTTCAAGGCTTGTCATGAATATTTTTACATCTAAGGTGATTTCCTGGCTGAAGAACAACAGAATGACCTTTGATGAGATAATTCAGAGTTCCTAAAAATGAACAGTGCCATACAATTTTAAACAAGCACCAACTAGAGATTTTAATCTCAAAAGCTAGAGGTTAGTGCCAGGTGGAGAAAGACAAATGCCAAACTATTTCACTTATTTGTGGAATATAAAAACAAAGCAAAACAGAAGGGACAAAACAGCATTAGACTCATAGACACTGAGAAGTGACTGGTGGTTACGAAGGGAGAGGGGCAGGGAGGGGGAGAGGGACTGTTGAACCGCTGTGATATACATTTGATAATTTTTAAAAAATAGGTTAGACTGGTTGAAACAAAAAGATTCATCATTGGAACTCAAGTTTTGCCAGTAGCTGTGAAGTAGGGCAAGCATGATTAACTTTTCCTGCCTATGATTAAAAATGCTGGCAATATAAATAGTATAGTAAGAACAGGAAGAACTCCATCTTAAGGCTAAGATTCCATTTTAAAAAACCAGGGGGTTAGGAGTTAAGATTCCTAACATACAGTAATCAGCCAACAACCAACCCTATCTTAAGACAGAGCAAGCAGTCCTAAATATGTCCCCACTGCTTGAAGGTAACCACTGTCTTGAAGAACAGGATCAAGAAATTCCCTGTGTTAAGTTTATCTTTCAGAAAATATAGAGGACCAACTATGGTTGGTGACACAATGTCTCTCACTGGAGATATACATCATGAGATCACAAGTCAAGCTGGTGCCCAGTAACTGCCCCTGTCCCCTGCCCTTTGCCTCATTCTTAAAAGCCTTAAAAGACAAGAATCCAAGAGTATTGGCTTAAAGACGACAGTGTGAGAGGTGAGCCAAAAACCTCCTCCCAAAACCACATATAATATAAAAATATAACAAATACAACTAATCCCGAAAAAGCAACGGAAAAGAAGTCTGTGACAGACTACCTACATCTGGGAAAAGAGCAGACCTCATAGAAAAGGGTAAAGTACCAAAGCCACGATCCCGTGGGACCCAAGCCCTACCCTCACTCCAGCTAACTGGCAGTTGGAAGAGAAACGGAGTGGGGAGGGGGTGGAGGCCTAAGACTGCTGAACACCCAGCCCTGGAGATCTTCTCTGGGAACACAAACCTACATTACATGGTGCTCTTGAGATCAGTGGTGTTGAAAGCTAAGACAGGTGGAATACTTGGCAAGACTGAGATTCCAGCTGCTTGTGGAGAACAGTTACCCACAACTGGCCACTCTGGGACAAAAGAAAGGCAGGAACTCTAAGAGACTTCCTAACAGCGAGAGGGCTGCTAAAGGGGAAATGACTGCACAGAGCTTGCTGCTCATGAGAAAGGACAGGTGGACAAAATTGCCCCAGTACACTCAGTCCAGCAGGTTGGGAACTTACAGGAGCTGCAGGTCCTCCATTCCTCCAAGGAGGCTCCAAGGCCCCCCACCATGATACACAGCCTGCAGCTCCTTCCTCCCAGAAGACACTGGCTTGCAAATCTGCTGCCCCCCAACCATTGCACCAGGCCAGCCAGAGGGCAGCCCCGCTTATGGCAGCTACCAGGTGCATAGCATAGAGGCTCCCCGAGTGCTCGGCCCACTGGCCCTAGCAGTGGAGGCAGGTACTGCAGCCAGGAGGCAGGAAAGAGCTCTTTCCTCCCCGCACTTAGCAGTGCTGCTCACCTGCCACCCGCACCATCACTCCAGGGGCTGAGCAGCTCCAGAGAGTAGACAGCTTCTGGGCACTAGAGGGCCCCTCCTGCAACAAGTTATTTTTAGAAATATGAAACATCAAAAGAACATACAAACCAAATCCCACAAACACCAGAAAGAGGGCCAAGTGAAACAACTCACCAATCTTCCTGAAAAAAGATTTCAAAATAAAAATCATAAAACATGCTCATGGAGCTACAGAAAAATATTCAAGACCTCAGGGAGGAATTCAAGAAAGAGATAGAAACTTTGAAGAATACAGTATCTGAAATGAAACATACAATAGAGGCATTTAAAAGCAGATTCAATAAAGTAGAGGAGACCGTAAATGAAATAAAAATTATAGAACAGGAATACAAAGAAACTGAGGCCAAGAAAGAAAAAAGGATCTCTAGGAATGAAAGAATATAAAAAGAGAACTGTGTGACTAATCCAAATGGGACAATATTCACATTATAGGGGTACCAGAAGAAGAAGAGAGAGAAAAAGGGATAGAAAGTGTCTGAGGAGGTAATTGCTGAAAACCTCCCCAATCTAGTCTCTCAGGCCATGGAGGTGCACAGATCTTCCAACACAAGGGACCAAAGGAAGACACCACCAAGACATATAATAATTAAAATGGCAAAGATCAAGGATGAGGACAGACTATTAAAAGCAGCCAGAGAGAAAAAAGATCACCTACAAAGGAAAACCCATCAGGCTATCATCAGACTTCTCAACAGAAACCTTATAGGCCAGAAGGGAGTGGCATGATATATTTAATGCAATGAAACAGAAGGGCCTTGAACCAAGAATACTCTTATCATTTAATTTGAAGGAGGAATTAAACAATTTCCAGATAAGCAAAAGCTGAGAGAATTTACCTCCCACAAACCATCTATACAGTATATTTTGGAGGCACTGCTATAATGGAAGTGTTCCTAAGGCTAAATAGCTGTCACCAGAGAAAACAAAACCACAGTAAAGGAAGTAGACCAATTATTACTAAGCAAATGCAAAACTAACAACTATCCCAAAAGTCAGTCAAGGGATACACATTACAGAATATGATACCTAATATATAAAGAATGGAGGAGGGACAAAAAGGAGAAAAAAAAGAACCTTTAGATTGTGTTTATGTGGTGTACTAAGTGAGTTAAGTTAGACTGTTAGTAAAAAACTACCCTTAAACCTTTGGTGACCACGAATCTAAAGCCTGCAATGGCAATAAGTACATACCTATTGATAATCACCCTACATGTAAATGGTCTGAATGCACCAATCAAAAGATACAGAGTTACTTAATGGATTAAAAAAACAAGACCCATCTATATGGTGCCTACAATAGACTCACTTTAAACTCAAAGACATACACAGACTAAAAGTAAAGGGATGGAAAAAGATTTCATGCAACTAATGGGGAGAAAAAAGCAGGAGTTGCAGTATGTGTATCAGACAAAATAGACTTTAAGACAAAGAAAGTCACAAGAGACAAAAAGGACATTATATAATGATAAAGGAGTCAGTCCATCAAGAGGATATAACCATTATAAATATCTATGCATCCAATATAGGAGCACCTACAGATGTGAAACAAATACTAACAGAATTAAAGAGGGAAACAAAATGCAGTACATTTTAGGAGACATCAACACACCACTCATTCCAAAGGACACATCAACCAGACAGAAAATAAGTAAGGAGACAGGCATGGAACAACATGTTATAACAGATGGACCTAACAGACATCTTCAGAATACTCCACCCAAAAGCAGCAGGATAAACATTTTTCTCAAGTGCACGTGGAACATTTTTAAGAATAGATCATATACTAGGCCACAAAAAGAGCCTCAGTAAATTCAAAAAAGATTGAAATTGTACCAATCAGCTTCTCAGACCAGAAAGGTATGAAACTAGAGAAATTACACAAAGAAAACAAAAAAGCCCACAAACATGGAGGCTTAACAACTCCTAAATAATCGATGGATCAATGACCAAATAAAAACAGATGAAGCAATGTATGAAGATAAATGACAATAAATCAACACCATAAAATCTGTGGAATGCAGTGAAGGCCATGCTAAGAGGGAAGTATATTGCAATACAGGCTTACCTCAGGAGAGAACAATCACATATGAACAGTCTAAATTCACAATTAACAAAACTAGAAAAGGAAAAACAAATGAGGCCCTAGGTCCATAGAAGGAGGGACATAATAAAGATCATAGCAGAAATAAACAAAATTGAGAAGAATAAAACAATAGAATCAATGAAAGCAGGAGCTGGTTCTTTGAGAAAATTAACAAAACAGATAAACCACTAAGCAGACATAACAAGAAAAAAAGAGAGTCTGCACACATGAACAGAATCATATCAGAAAGGAAAAAAATCACTACAGACACCACAGAAATACAAAGGATTATTAGAGAATACTATAAAAAATCATATGCTAAAAAATTGGATAACCTAGAAGAGATGGACAACTTTCTAGAAAAATACAACCTTTCAAGATTGACCCAGAAAGAAACAGAAAATGTGAACAGACCAATAACAGCACCGAAATTCAACTGGTAATTTTAAAAAAACTACCTACGAACAAAATCCCTGGACCAGATGGCTTCACCACTGAATTTTACCAAACATTTAGTGCAGACCTAATACCCATCCTCCTTAAAGTTTTCCGAAAAGCAGAAGAGGAGGGAATACTCCCAAACTCATTCTATGACGCCAGCATTACTCTAATACAAAAATCAGGCAAAGACACCACAAAAAAAGAAAATTACAGACCAACATCCCTGATGAACATCGATGCAAAAATACTCAACAAAGTATTAGCAAACCAAATTCAAAAATACATCAAAAAGATCATCCATCATGATCAAGTAGGATTTATTCCAGGGATGCAAGGATGGTATAATATTAGAAAATCTATCATCATCATCCACCACATCAACAAAGAGACAAAAACCACCTGATCATCTCCATAGATGCTGAAAAAGCATTCAACAAAATTCAACATCCATTCATGATAAAAACTCTCAACAAAATGGGTATAGAGGGCAAGTACCTCAAGATGATAAAGGCCATATATGACAGATCCACAGCCAACATCATACTTAACAGTGAGAAGCTGAAAGCTTTTTCTTTATGATCAGGAACAAAACAAAGATGCCCACTCTCCCTTTTTATTCAACATAGTACTGGAGGTCCTACCGTGGCAATCAGACAACACAAAGAAATAAAGGCATCCAGATTGGTAAAGAAGAAGTCAAACTGTCTGTTTGCAGATGACATGATACTGTACATAAAAAACCCCGAAGAATCCACTCCAAAACTACTAGATCTAATATCTGAATTCAGCAAAGTTGCAGGATACAAAATCAATACATAGAAATCTGTTGCATTCCTATATAATAATGATGAACTAGCAGAAAGAGAAATCAGGGAAACAATTCCATTCACAATTGCATCAAAAAGAATAAAATACCTAGGAATAAACCTAACCAAGGAAGTGAAAGACCTGTACTCTGAAAACTACAAGACACTCATGAGAGAAATTAAAGAAGACACCAACAAATGGGAATATATCCCATGCTCATGGATAGGCAGAATTAATATTGTCAAAATGGCCATCCTGCCTAAAGCAATCTATAGATTCAATGTAGTACCTATCAAAATACTGACAGCATTCTTCAATGAACTAGAACAAATAGTTCTAAAATTCATATGGAATCACAAATGACCCTGAATAACCAAAGCAATCCTGAGAAGGAAGAAAAAAGCTGGGGGGGATTACACTCCCCGACTTCAAATTCTACTACAAAGCCACAGTAATCAAAACAACTTGGTACTGGCACAAGAACAGACCCATAGATCAATGCAACAGAATAGATAACCCACATATAAACCCAAGCATATATGGCCAATTGATATACCATAAAGGAGCCACAGATATACAGTAAGGAAATGACAGCTCTTCAACAACTGGTGTTGGCAAAACTGGACAGCTACTTGTAAGAGAATGAAACTGGATCACTAACTCCATACACAGAAGTAAACTTGAAATGGGTCAAAGAACTGAATGTAAGTCATGAAAGCATAAAACACTTAGAAGAATACAAAGAAAAATATCTCTTGAAGATAAACATGAGCAACTTTTTCTTGAACACATCTCCTCGGCCAAGGGAAACAAAAACAAAAATGAACAAATGGAACTATATCAAACTAAAAAGCTTCTGCATGGCAAAGGACACCATCAGCAGAACAAAAAGGCATCCTACAGTATGGGAGAATTTTTTTTTTTTTTTTTTTTTGTAATTGACATACTGAGAAGGGCTTAACATCCAAAATATGTAAAGAACTTACATGCCTCAACACCCAAAAAGCAAATAACCCGATTAAAATATGGGCAGAGGATCTGAATAGACACTTCTCCAAAGAAGAAATTCAGATGGCCAACAGGCACATGAAAAGATGGTCCACATCACTAATTATCAGTGAAATACAAATTAAACCACAATGAGGTATCACCTCACACCAGTAAGGATAGCGAACATCAAAAAGGCAAGGAACAACAAATGCTGGCAAGGATGCAGAGAAAGGGGAACCCTCCTACACTGCTGGTGGGAATGTAAATTAGTTCAACCATTATGGAAAGCAATAGGGAGGTTCCTCAGAAAACTAATAGAAATACCATTTGACCCAGGAATTCCACTCCTAGGAATTAACTCAAAGAAAACAAGATCCCAGATTAAAAAACATCCCTATGTTTATCACTGTACTATTTTCAATAGCTAGGATATGGAAGCAACCTAAGTCCATCAGTAGATAGTAGATGAATGGATAAAGATGTGGTACATATACACAATGGAATATTATTCAGCCATAAGAAGAAAACAAATCCTACCATTTGCAACAACATGGATGGAGCTAGAGGGCATTATGCTCAGCAAAATAAGCCAGGTAGAGAAAGACAAGTACCAAATGATTTCCCTCATTTGTGGTGTATAACAGTGAAGCAAAACTGAAGGAACAAAACAGCAGCAGATTCATAGACTCCAAGAAGGGACTTACCAAAATGGAGGGGTTGGGGTGTGAGGAGCTAGGGAAATAGGGATTGAGGGGTATTATGATTGGCACACATGATGTATGGTGTGTGGGGAGGTCATGGGTAAGACAGTGTAGCACAGAGAAGACAAGTAGTGACTGTGGCATCTTACTACGCTGATGGACAGTGACTTCAATGGGGTGTGGGTGAGACTTGATTATATGCATAAATGTAGTAACCACAATGTTTTTCATGTGAAATCTTCGTAAGAGTGTGTATCAATGATACCTTAAAAAAAAACCCTAAACCCTTCAGTGCACTTCCTCTCTGAGATTGCCTGCATTCCCCTTTCTTTGAATGTGTGCTTTTTGCCTTAGACTTCTCACTGCTCAACTTACTGTATTTTGTCTCTGTGCTCTTCCACTGATAGGCATCTTTGTTACTTAGCTGTTTCATTCAGTTTTCTAGACTTAAGCACAAGTCTTCACCCTCTCTGTCCTACTTTAGGCAAGTAGGGAAGGACTACTGAAATCTCTGATTTAGACTTTAAAGTTTCCATCGCTTGGGTGACCCGGATGTGACTGCAGCTGTATGATCATGCTCTTTAGTAGCCTAACCGAAATCTGCTTTCTTTGTTTTGGGAAGCTCTCAACATAATCTCACACTATCCATTGCTCTGTGGCTCCCCAAAATCCTGGAGTGGTAGGGGCTTAGTTCTCATGCCCTGCAGATTCAAGCAGACACTGGACACCAGGTGACTCCAGCTTTAGTAGCTGGCAAGGGACGTGCCCTATACCAAGCAGGAGTTCAATGAGCTCTCCTTTCCTCCTCTGTTCTTCCTTGCTCTCTGCTGCCTGCACGCCTGCTGACATTTGCTTCTACTCTTAATTCCTTCCTTACCTATACTTGTCCAACCTGTTTGAGAATTTTCTATCAGAGTTAAGAACCCCCCAGCCCCTACCATCCCATCCAGGTTGAAGCTTAACCTGGTGCACAGGGAGATCTCCCCAGATGCAGCTGCCCAACAACAGCTCTGTGACTCTGGCAAGTAATTAATTCCTGCCCCTCAGTTTCTTCATCATTGAATCAGATACAAGATCTTTACTACTTTCGGGATTACTGGAGATAACCCAGTATTATGGGTGTCTTGAGCTTATAGGTTGAGAAGAGAAAACAAAGGTATTACAGGGCATAGTCTCAAATATTAGGACTCTATAAAGCTCACATTTCAGAAACAGAAGAGATAATCCTAAATTGCCAAATGAAAGAAATGAGTGAAATGAATTTACCACAAGGGAAAGTCCTCCCCCCAACTACTTAGGGATGCTATTAAAATTAAAAACTGACTAATGTTTTAGTAATTCAGTCAGTCCTGAAATCTACCCTAAGGCAAAATTTTAACTCTTATGAAAGGAGTTGCTAGCTGTTGGCACAAACATCAGATTTCTCTTCCTTGCAGGCACACAGCTATATGACATTTCCTGACATCCATCCAGTAAGGTGAGGCCATGTTAGCTGATGAAATGTGAGTGGAATGACAATGTGCTTGCTATTATTTCCAGACCACAGCTTTTATAAAAGCTTTTCATTTTCTTCTGACTGGGATATAAGTAACTCCAAGGCCCTAGGACAACCTTTCTCAAACAAGGTTCCAATGCCATAAGGTCACTGTATGCAGTGAATATGAAAACAGTCACCCAATCAATTTCCTGAACTCAAACTGAAAAAGGCTGCCCTACAGGATGACAGAGCTACATGATTAAAGGAAGCTGAGTCCCTGATAACGGTGGAGAAATTCTTATATGAAAAATAAGTCATTATGAATTTTGAGATGTTTCAACACCTATCATTACTCCAACTAACAGATCACCCTCAACTGACTTTCCCTTAATACAAATTTGTTTACACCCACCTTTCAGTGATTAAAAAGAATACACATGAATCGAATAGCCAGGTTTTTTTCTCCACATAATACAATTGGTTTATGTGATTTTAACATGGTGGTGATTTTAATCAACACAAAGTGCAACACTTCTAAATTTTAATGAAAAAGTGGATACTCTATTTTAAAAATTACAAATTCAATTACAATTTCAAGAAAAAAAAGATATATCTTTATACTTTTACATACATACAGAAAAATTAGACTTTGAAGCCCTAACATTTCAAAGTATTCACCCTTCTCTACATAAACTGAGAATTATTCAGCAATAGCACTATTGATTTTACAGTAGGAAGTGAACACACTCTTCAACTGTGCTTTGTCCTTCACTTGTATGCTCTCCAAGGCTGTTTTCATTCTGAGCACATTGGGTTCACCAGGATGTGATCCAAAGCAAACCAGCTTAGATTTTAAGGGAAAAACATTATTTCTAGGAACCTCATTACCCATTCTTTCCTTTCCTATGCGGAGGCTGTCCCCACCCGCATGATTCTGAACAGCGTGTTGATATTGTTGTTTCGAATTGTGTCCCGACAAGCAGTAATCACCTGGTTCTTTGGTTTTCCAACTGGAGGAGATGAAACATCAAATCAGTACAATCCAAAAGATTATGAAAACTGAAATTATAAATCAGAGGCCAGCTTTAAAACAACATAAAACTCAGTGGAAAAGACTACTATGGTAGGGAAATTTAACCAGTTTTTGTTACCACTCCCTAAAGAAGATACCTTGGTGAGGCAATTTATTTATCACAAACCAAATCTAGAGACCATCTCAAACCTAGAAACCAAAAAGTCAGTTTTATAGTGCAGGATCAAAGCTCATATCCAAAGACATTTCCACAAGAAGTCAAAGCATGAACCCAACAGCAAATTTCAGGTATAAATCTCTGGCTTCTTTTCAAATTTCAGGTACATATTTCTGCTTCCTTTAGCTTATTCTACTGTTTTTTGTCTAAAATTGAAGCTGGACACTTACTGATTTTCAGTCTCCTTTTTTTCCTAATAGGTATTTTAGGCTTGCCTCCTACGGATATGTTACGAGGTGTTTCTTTGGAAGATGCAGCAAGATCTGAGAAAAAGCTGAAAGTTTTCATTCCCTTTGAAGTCTGGAGACTAAAGCTAAACAGTAAGCTGACTGAAACAAGTGACTGGTGGAAACCTGAGTGTTAAAGGTGTGCTACATTAGGCTCCAATATGAATTCTTCAAGCTTCCAATGTCTTCAAGGGTTCCTACCCCAAAATTACAGTGCTACAAAAGAAACTTACCCCTCAGACGACCTGCTCTTTGGATTGCCTGATTTACTGCTTTAAGATTTCCCAACAGCTCCATGTGATTGTTACAGCGAATTTTATATCCATTTAGCAAGTCTTTATTAAGGTCGTAGAGTTCCATGTAGCGATTCTTCATGGTTTTCCTGTGTAAATCAATAGAAACATCACTGTACCTCAGTATGGCAGAATTAAATGAAAAAACTTGCAAAAAGACAGAAAGGGAACACCAGGTTTTTAACTATTATCATTAAAACAGGGTAACTGCTAAAGTTTGTTTTGAAAACAAGGAAGTTTCTACTAAAATCTGTTTCTTCCACATAAGTGGAAGGCAAAGTGGCTTTCCTTGGTTATTGGTTCATGGTTTATTTGAATTTAGGAGCCAATAATTATAAAGTTTCCACTGTGCTCGGGGGTAGGAAAAAGTGAACAAGATGATAAATTATCTTGAAAGTTACAGATTAATATTCTATTACACAAAAGTGACCTAATCTTAATATTTTTAAACAACTAACAAATTCAGCTTCATCAAGATTTTAAAAATAAGGGCATAATATTAAAACTACAATGAGATATTACCACACAACAACAAAAATGGCTAAAATAAAATAAGCTGATAATGCCAAATGCTGGAAAGGATGTGAAGCAACTGGGACTCTTACACACTGCTAATGGGAATGCAAAGTGGTACAGCTACTTTGGAAAATGATTTGGCAGATTCTTCTCAGGTTAAGCATATACTTATGTATCAGCTCAAAACCAACTTGGCTTAAAAAAAATAAAATATATACATCTGAGAGTCTCTAAATGAAATATAAATAATTCAGGAAAAAAGTTTTACAGGTTGGTGGTCACTTTCCTCCAATTTAGTACAAATGCCTAAAGCCAGCATCTCTGACTTTAAAAAAAAGAAAGCCAAAAAGAGTTTTAAAAAAAGGGCCCTAGCAATAAAGTTGGCCAGAAATGGTGAAAATCTTATATACTTTAGAGAAAATAACTAGAAGAAAATGAATTGCAAAGTAAGATGTAAATTTACATCTTTTTTTTTTTTTACAGATGATAGAAGTATGTATCTGGGAAACTATAAGATAATTTAGTAAACTAGCAGATTATAAAATTAACACAAAAAAATATCAATAGTGTTCATATATACAAACAAAAAACCAGTTAGAAGATAATGTGGGAGAAAGACCTCACTTACAGTTGCAAAAAGAAAATACCTACATTTAAACTTACCAAGAAATATCTAATATTTACATGAAAGACAAAACATGACTTGAACAAATAATAAAAACCCTGTTCTTAGTAAGAATGAACATCCTTATGACAATGTCAGTTCTTCCTAAGTTAATAAATTTAACATGATGCCAATAAGAACAAAACAAACTTTTTTTCTTGAAGCTAAAAAAACTGATGAGAAAGTTCACTAGCAAGAACAAACAGGCACTAGCAGCCCAGAAAACCATACAAAAGAGCAACAGGGTGGAGGGAGAGGCACCTAGTCATGCTTACCCCCAGCCATGCTAGAAACTAAGACAAAGCACCCATAAAGAAAAGAATGGCACTGTTAAATAAACAGAACAGACCAGAGAAGAATCCAGAATCCAGAAATAGACCCAACTGCATGTGGTAATACATGATACAGGCAAGCATCTCAAATCAGCAGGAAAATGGACTTTCAAAGCAGTAGTATTAAAACAAGGCGATAATCATATAGAAAAAGATGAAACTGGATTTATTACTTACTCCAAACACTGAGTAAACTCCAATTGGAACAGAGACTTAAATATAAAAAAGGAAAACATACAAGTGCTGAAAGAAAACATAGGTGATCTATAACCTGGGAGAAAACTTTTCTAACTATAACTCAAAATGTAGAAGTATTAAAGAAAAGATTGGTCGATTCAACCAGATAAAAATTTTAAAAGCTTTTCCATGGCAAAACCAAAAATAAAACAAATTTTCAAAAATCTAAGCAAAGGACAAATGACAAACTGAAGAAGAGTTTCTAGTTCATATCACAGATGAAGGATTAATATGCCTAATATGTAAATAAGCAAAAGAGTAAACATTCAGACAAAAAAAGAAATGCAAACGGCCCTTAAAATAATAAAAAAATGCTCATCACTGCTCATAATAGAATTAATGAAAATTAAAACTACAGTGAGACCACTTGTAACTCTGGGGAAGGGAAATCCCAGGGCAAAATACCTAGCTGAAACAAATCAGTCAAAGGGAGAAGTAAAGTTTAAACCCGTTTATTGTTTACAAGCAGTTGTCCCGCGTCCGTCTCTCCTGCTGCAGCAGAAGCAAGCGAATACTCCCCCCAACCTCTCAGGTTCAGATAAGCCCTCCCTCGCCCAGGTAATTACCCCTTGAAATGGAGATGGACTACTTCCTTCACCCCTTGGAAACACCTATTGATATGGAGATGCACTAAAGGCAGGCCAGAGATTCTGGAAATACTGCAATTTTATCCACACCACTTTTCACCCACCAAACTGGTATATGTCCTAGAGTTTGCCAACATACTCCACTGGCAAGGCAGAAGGGGAAGGTGCTTCATACACGACTGATAAGCATGCACTGAGGATGAGGATCTAACACCTACACAGGGGAATCCGGCAATATCTTGTAAAACTCTGTACGCATTTGTCATTTACCCCAGCAATCCCATTTTATGACTTTTTCCCAAAGACATCTTCTCAAAGATATGAAAAGATTATATAAAAAGCTGTTCCCTGCAGTGCTACCTATAATAGCAAAAGAACAAATACTGTGCAGCTGCACAAACAAATGAGAAGTATCTCTGTCTACTATGGAGTGATATCCAAGATTATTGTAAGTGTAAAAAAGCAAGGTACAGTAACATGCTCTGCTTTATCTAATGATTGAGGAGGTATGTATTTAAGTTTTGATTGGTTATTTATAGTGAAAAAGAGGGAATATAATGGAGGTGACAGGAATGACAAGTTAGACATTTTTGCACATGTTTTACAGAGCTGACTTTGGAACTATATAAACATGTAACAAATTAAAAAGGAAAAAATGTCAATCCCCCAAGATCAAAAACAAAATGAACCTAACTGTATATCAAATTTGTGGCATTACCCAAAAAAGATAAATAATTTCAAGTGATTTTAAGATATAGTAATCTGACTCAACCTCCCTGCTGGAATGTACTCTAAAGACACAAAAAACTAGGAAGAGATCTTAAACTGTTTTCAGCAATTGTATTGTTGATTGTAATATTGGTAATTATTCTTAAATGTGGTGTTATGTACTATGAGATAAAGTAAATAGTTATGTTGATATTCGTTGGAGCCATGATTTCAGTGTGAGAGAGAAGGGATACAGCTTTAACCTCAAAGCTAAGAGCCTGTATTCATAAATCTGAATGGAAATAGTATGAGATCATATATATATTCTCAGTGAAAAAATACATACATTTCCTAGTTCTAGCCATTCAAAGGCCCACAAACACTAACCAAGCCAGCAGCAATGAGCATTTCTATCGCTCAATCAACTCCAAACACCATTTCCTACTAAAAAGAACCAGAACTCCTTAGAGAAATGACTGATTCCAGATTTTGAACCAGAGATGTACTAGTAACCCTAAAACATCTTGTACAAGAAAATAAGTAACTAATGAAACTAATAAGCTATGTCCAAAAGTACCTGTAGCCAGCTGTAAAGGCTTTTGCTGGCCAAGGACAGGACAAGTCAGCCATCACAAAGAATAACTGAAATGGACTGAAGCACATTAAGTATGTTAAAATAATGAGTTTGTAAGGATTTAAAAGTCTCACTAGTCAACTTGGAGGATGCTAGTGAACCAACTCATTATTCTAAAGCTGATAGATAAACTGTCTTTCCTTATACACTGTACCTTAGGGAACCAAATAATTCATTAATTCATGAGGAAATATTATTCTTTGTAGAACTAGCCCGCTAACAAGAAGAAGAAATAACAGACTATCACTCTTTTACAAACCCTAAGAGAATACTAGGCAATGCTCATCAACTGCTGATACCACAATTAAACAGACAACTACACAGGGTGCACTTCCTCAGAGAAGTACACAGCACTGCTCATGAAGGGTTCTTGCTGAAAAACTGAACCTGAGTCTGATCAGGCCTCTAGATTTACCTATGATTCTAACAGAAATACAGAATAATACTAAAAATTACCATGAGGATACAATCAGCAAAATCCAGAATAGGAAACTACAGGAGAAAGAGTGAGCAAGCAAATTTGTGGATTAATAGACAAATTCAATGCATGGTCTTTGGATCTCTGTTTGAACAAACCACCTTAAAACACACACACATATTTATGAGACAGGAAAATTCAAATACTGGATTATTTTGTAATATTAAGAAATTATTTTACATTTTTCTAAGTATGACAATGGTATTGCAGTTATTGTTTTTAAAGGCACATTGTCTGAAATATTTGTGGTTGAAATTACATGATGTCTGGAATTTGCTTAAAAATAATCCAGGGCCTGGGAGAGAAAGGTAAATATAGAAATGAAACAAGATCAGCAATTAGTTGGTGACTACTGAAGCTAGTTGGCTGGTCTATAGGAAATCTAAATAATCTATTTTGGTATGTGCTTGAAATCGTCAACAATTATTTTAATAATAATTTGCTTCTGAAAAATACCATTTTAATTATATGCCAATAATTCAGGCTTTTCAGGAAAAAACACAAAGAGCACCCTGGGTGAATTCTTGCCTCTAATATATACACATAAACATCATCCAGTTAACTATTTTACTGAATCTGCCTCAGTACAGTTTATTGCCAAGATAAATTTTTCATCTTAGTAACTAAGCAAGAAGCTAGACCTGTACTTAATTTAACTTTCTTTAGTATAAAATGTAATACACATTCAGAAAAATTCACAGAACAAATGTTTATTAACCAGGTCAAGAAACAGGACATTGCCAGCATCCCTGAGTCTTCCCAACGTGTTCTCTTTGAACACAAGCCCTCCTCACCTAGGAGAAAATACCTATATGATACTCTCTTCCCTGCATTTCTTGGTATTTTTGTCATCTTTGTATGCTTCCAAATGACATAGTTCAGTTTTGTCTGTTTCCAAACTATATAAATGGAATCATTTTATATATATCCACTTGAGTCTTATTTCCTTCAATCTCCATTATGCTTGTAGGATTTATCAACAACGACATGCTGTTATATGTCACTGAGATGTACACATTCTCATTGCACGTAGTATTCCATTGTACAAATAGATCACAATTTATCCATTATACTGTTGAGCCTACTTTGCATCATTTTCACTTTGGGATTCTTGTGAACAATGCCTTTATGAACATTCTTATACAAATATCCTGGCTTATATGTGCACCAGTTTCTCTAGGTTATAAACCAGGAGTAGAATTGCTGGGTCATAGGCTCTGCATATTTTCAACTTTACTGATAATGTCAATTATTTCCCAAAGTCGTTGTACCAATTTATACTCCTACCAGTAGTACCTGGGAGTTGTTATTGCTGACATTTTTAACCTTGGAACTGTCCTAGTGATGGTAAATACTCACATGTCCCTCATCAGACGAGCATCCTCAGCTCGGACCAGCAAACTCCGGATCAGATTAGAATTATCAGCCATGTCAGCACTGAGCTTCTGATGCACTGAGTGATATTCATCCACCTGGAGATCACGAACACTCAGGAATTTAAAAGGCCTCACAAACTTCTGGAGAACTAGACTGACTGCAAAGACCCTATCCATCATATTCAAAGGACCTTTGTGCCATCTTAGCTATCTCCCCCTTGTTTCATCTCTCATCAATGAAATAATTAGCCTATGCTGCTTTCAACACTCTAGATGACATTCCATTTGGATCCTTTCCATGTCTTAGCATCAGGAGCTCTAGCAACATACATATTAACACTTAAGGAATTTGGAGTAGGTATGTTGTACAACATAATTTGGGACCAATCACAATCCTTTTCTTTTTCTTTCAAATTTGAGATGGAAAGCACTAAAACAAAGAGTAAAGTAGATACAACAGATAAGGTGAAGGGCTAACAAAGGAAAATATTAATATGAAAAATTTTAAGTACGCCCCTAAGCCAAAGAAATCATGGTAGTTGAGTTAACCACTCATTTTTATAAAAGAAATCCTTTGACTAGTGAACTCTCCAATATGAATTCAATTTTGATTTTAACAATTTGCAAAGATTCTTTAAAACATGACTATCACATAGTATACACACACTTGTAGTAGCATTTGAATCCAAAAATATGTGATTAACAGACTAAGCTGAAAAACGCGGTTTTACAACCTTGAGGACTGGTCCTCACTTTGCAACGAATGGTAAACTTTACCACGAGACATCTATGTCCACTTCAGTGCATCCACTAGGTGCTCTTACCTTAACTAGCACCTTTCGTAATTCCTCAAAGTAGACAGGGAAATCCGCTTCTACCTGAAGGTCTTCAATAGCAAAAAATGATGCCATTGACTGGATGATATCACCAGCCAAATCGATATCATCAGTATTTACAGTGATCTATCCAGAGAAAACAAGAGACATGCACAGCATCCTCAGATACTAAAGACAAATTTCGCTGAATTTCCCTATATTCCGTATAGTTCCTAAATTTCCCTATATTCAACACATTTACTGAGCATAAATTTGTATGTTGTGATGAATAAGATAGGGCTTAGCCCTTAAAGAAATTACAAACTACATTCATTATTTCTAGCAGCAGGCTAAAAGATCAATCCTATAGCCTTACAAACTAAACAACAAATTCAAACAGTGAAAATGTTTTTGTTCACCTGTGTATTCTCAACTTTTTCCAAATTAGACAAGGAAGGGCTGAAGGGAAGGAGGAAGGGAGGCAGAAAACTGCTGGTCTAAATTATTCCCCGGTGTCTAAGGTGATTAACAGACTAAGCTGAAACACGCGGTTTTACAACCTTGAGGATTGGTCCTCACTTTGCAATGAATGGTAAACATTACCACGAGACATCTATGTCCATGACAGTATACATTACCTCCCCACTGAGTTTTATTTTTATGCACAGCTGGCCACCATTCCGTAACGATGTGAAACACACTTGAAATGGAGCATTCTGAATATTAGTGTCTTCTGGTAACAGGAAGTTCTGGTTGAGCCACATAACAACCTTAAAAATGAATAGGATGAAATGAAATTCCATTATTAAAGTACAATCATTCTTACTAGTCATCCTTTCTAGTTTTACTGCTTGGTAAGCAAAGAATTATACTTCACCCTGCACCCCAAGAAAATACTTATCACACTCTCTTTTCTCACCTCATACCTGTTCTTGAGTAACATTCATGATTATGTCTGACCCCACAGCATGCATGATTTTACAGCATTTTCAACTTAGACATAATCTTATATGCAACACAGAAATGTTTCAAGAACGGTGCTAATTCCATTTATATATTAGCTCTTCTGTGGCTATATCCCAATGTAGTCCGCTGAAAACTATTCCATTCTACTCTTAAAAAAATTTTTAATGAAATATGCATGCACACACAGCACAGACACAGAGATCTAAACCACGCAATAAGAGTAAGTTTTTTAATACACAGTGATTTACAATGTAGGTTCCACATAAAGCCTTTTAGAAGGTCTCACCTATAGTGTTTCTGGTTCCACAGGATGGACAGGGGCCTAAGAAGCTACATGATTAAAAAGCCTCACTGAGGATTCTGAAGTCCAGCCAAGGTTAAAGTCCACTGGTATTAGTCCTTTAAACAGTACAAGGTACTTTTACACCAATTATGTTACCTTTAGGGGCTCCCTGTGAGACAGGACTAGCCTCACACTTATTCACAAGGAAATCGAGGATCAGACCAATGAGGGCAGTTCCCCAGAATCACTAAGAATTCAATTAGTTAATGTAGCATTTGAATCCAAAAATATTCTTGGCTCCAAAACCCACTCTCTCTCTATCCCAAGGCATGTTCCCCCTGAAACACTATGTCAGGACAACCAGACTAAGATCACGGTAAGAATTCACCTGTAACTAAGGATTGCTCAGATAAATTTAAAGTAAGAGAAGATATTTTGGCAATGTTTTTGTTAAAAGCTGCATAACTCCAAGCTACATAACTCATCTACTTCATAATTACTGCTACCAAATAACTCATTCATGTAATCCCCCTTCTATGAAATAACATTCAAAGGATGCTAAAATGCAAAAAGTATTGAAAGCAAAAGGCCAACCACTCACCCTCTGTGCCCGCTCTGCAATGGTGAAGTTGACATAACTAAGTGGCTCGCTGGCAGGGTCTGGGCTAGTCAGCGCATACATGGAGAATCGGGGCAGCTGTCTTGTCAATTCAAATACATGAAACTGGGTGCTATAGTCAATCAATGGACAAGAGAAGTGTAGAATGTTATTTCAAAATGCAAGGCCCAGAAAATAAATATAAAGTCACTACTGGATCATCAAATTGATATTTACGGGTTTCACTGAAAGAAAAAAAAAAAAAACTTGAGGGAGAGGTATGACAGTAATGGGTTTGGGGATTCAGAGATAACATGAGCCTGCATAAACACATACATGCACCAATGGTTTAAAACACCCTAAAAAGAATGTAAACAGGCTTGTATCTTCCACAGACCTAGAGGTTTTTCTTCACGAGCTGAGGTTATATACAACTCTGATATAAAGGTATATCCTACCCCTTGCAGTCTGAGTGGCCAGAACTAAAAGTTGACAAATCATTAATTAAATGATTTTTGAACTTCTGTGATTAGATTATCATAGTAAAACCAGAAAAACACCATCTTAAACTTACATACCCTTCATTTTTTATTTTTGAAAGATTTCAAGTTAGGGAAATAAAAGGTCACAGGAAACATTGCTTGAGTGGGTAGGACCATTAAGTGGCTTCTTTGGCCCCCCAGAGTCAACAGCATAATGAAAAAGCTACACATCTTGCCCTTGTCAAGTACTGCCTGGAAATGAACTGTGACTTGCAAAGGGTCACCTGCTTCTGTAACCCACGAAGGTTTTCAAGTGCAGATCCACAGGGACATCTTTGGGAGGTGTAATTGGAATGCGGATGGAGCTGGAAAGGTTGTGAATGTTGGGATGTACCACGTGGCTTTCACCTAGAAAAATCCCCTCTGCAAAAATCAATACTGCTCGGATGATGGTGTCTACAGGGAAGAGAAAAAACAGCAGCTCAAGAACCACTCCAATGTGGCACAGATACCTACAAATGCCACCTATGAATAATTTCTTACCATTAGAAGTGGAAATGCACAATTCCACATGAGCAGCCTGAGCTTCATTCCCCAGGTTGACTGACAGGGCAGTGTGGAGCTTGGTGTTTGCTGGGATGATGCCCCGATGCCCATCAGCTTCATTCAATGGGCTGCTCACTTCCGTCTGCAAAACATCCGCCCACTTCCAACTCAGTCACCAAAACAAGTGAGGGAATGTCAACTTTAAATAAGATGTTTATTTGGCTCCAAAAAACACACTCCCCATCATCTTTCTATATTAATTGGATTCTTTAGAATTCAGACGACTTACTGCATTAGCACTCCCTAGCTCTACCTGCCCTTTTCCCAAGGGAAAATACCCTTGTCTCTTTCTGTGAGGGAACTTATCCCATCATGCCTTTTACCATTTTCTGTATTGTTCTTTTAGAATAACAAACGAAAGTCACTTAGTATAGCAAATTTGAATACAGCTATGCATGAGAGGACAAATAAAAGTCCTACTCCCCAGCCTATCTGCCAGCAGCTGGTAGTACACGTACATACACACCTACACATACGTGCATACAGAGCTGTGGCCGTTGTCAATTTTTATTCTGTTATGTAATTCTGAAAAATAGACACTTCTTACACATTATTCTTGCTTCCTTTCTCTAAATAATACCACAGATATCTTTCTGTATTAATCCAAGTTGTATATACCTCATTCTCTTGAGCTGCTTAAATTCCCCGGCACATTGTCTCCACTACTGGTCAACATTTCAGATGCTCCCAACTGTTCACTGCTACAATAGTGCTGCAGTAAATGTCTTTGAACACCCATGCAAATATTCCTACAGTTTACCTACCTGGAAGTGGGATTTCTAGATTAAAGGATACATGCCCTCTTAATTCTGACACCAGCAAAAAGGCTGAAGCAGTCCACAACTCTGCGGGGGTAGGAGGAAGCCCCACTGTGGCAGACCTGGACCATCCCTCTCTCATTTGCCAATCCTCCCAGTCATTCCCAACTCCTCAGACTCCATCCACACTCGAACATTAGAACCTACCTTGGTGTTCTCCTCATAATTACGGAGTTCTAGCAAGAGATTCTGTTTTTTCTGACTCAGCTCTCGGATCAGGTCCTGCTCTACGCTGGTGTCCATGAGGTTCCCTCTTGTCTCAGCTGTGCCTGGCAGGTAGCCCCTGACTGAACAAAAGGAAAAAATACTCACCAGACTGAGGTGAGCCCATGCTAGCCAGGTCTACTTTTAAGTCATCAATTACCTGTTCTCAAAACCAAAAAATCTAAGTTCTCCTCTCCCCACCTTAGGTGAATTTATTAGGACAAGAGGACAAAAACACTTTACAGTGGAATTTACTTGTATTCTGACTCAATCCAATTGAAAATCTGCCTTTTCAAGGATTTTTCCCATCCCAATTTACTTTCCCCATCCACTGAGCAGCAGATTAACTGTATATGACCATCCATCCGGTAATCTCCCTCCACCACACCAGCAATTGCAGAAGAAAAGTTGTCTTTAAAGATGACCTCCCCAGTTCGGTCACTTCGAGCATCGACCTAAAAATAAACAAGAACTTAAAAAACAGCTTATGAGTTTTTTTTTAAAGACATAAAATTTTAAAGTTAAAATCAGTTTTAAAGGTCATCTGGTTGGCAGGCTTCAAGAGTACTCCATGGAGCTCTGTGGCTTCTCAAGAGGCTTCTCTCAGCTATGCTTTCTTCTCTTTCAATAAAAGCTATTTTACATTTTAGACTTTACATAATATTTCATTTGGAGAAATGGGTGAGCTGAGAGGCATAACATATCACATATATAGCATAATGCAAAGTTCAAACTGTCTGGGTTCTGATTCCAGCTCTGCCTGTTGGTATCTATGGGCTCTTGGGTAAACTTCCTAACCATTTAGTGCTTGGTTGCCTCCCCTGGGGATCAATAACAGAACACGAGGAAAGTAACTGTACCTATTCCTCACAGGGCTGGAACGAGGCCTAAAAGAGTTAACACATGTAATGAACTAAGAACAGGGCCTGGCACATAGAAGTATAGAAGAAATGCTACTCTATATAAAAATTTGATCTGTTATATATAAATGTATAAAACATATTTATATTTAAAGTCTGAAAAATTCCAAGCTAGCCCAATCTTCTACCACATAACATTTTATAATAACCATGTTTAAGAGTTCTTCTCCCATATAAAAACTACCGAAATACTTTAGAGAGCCCTCCTATGCTCTTTGAGTCCCCTCTCTTCCCAGAAGAAACAAATAAATAACTGAACAGGAACAAATAAATGAATTTCAAAAACTACAATGAAGGATAACCACTTAAAATAATGACTTTTGTTCCAAGCAAGAACAAAAATCAGTATCAATAAATCAGTATTATCAATAAAAGGCTAGCTACAGAAAATCTGGTAGCACAATCATTTCAAAGATCAAATGCCATTCACTATTTGTGTTTTTTCATAAAATACCCTTCTGGGAAAAACTGTCCAACCAAAAATTAAGTTAGGTCACAGCCTACTATAAGCTCCTACCCCCTATCTGGAGAACATCTCATTCAAGTATCCACGCTATTAGTAACGTTGTGTAAGCTTGAAAATTAACAGATGCTAAAGCCTGTGAAGTAATGAATGGCTGGCAATTATCAAAGCATTGACAAAACCCTCCAACTCAGATTGAACTGAACTTGCTTCTGCATTTCCACAGTATTTTGCAAACAAGAGGGTTCACTTGCTAATAACTAAGATGCAGGGGTACAAATTAGTATTTCTGTGGATATTCTGTTCTTTTGTTTTATCCAACTCTAAGGTTGGGAGGCTTTGCAACACAGAGGTTTTGACCCTGGAGGACAGGATGGGCCTCCCACTAAACAAATGGCCTTCTAAAGACAAAGTTAATTGGCTAGTTGCATTTATTATTTTTGTACCTACATTTACATGTTGGATCTGTATATTTTCCTTTTCTATGCCATTTCTGTTAAGTGTAGATATCAGCTTTTCTACTTATATAATGAACTGTGTAATTTTCTTATCTTTTTTATGTCCTGGAACAGATTACATAACAGAAATTCCTTACAATTTTGAAAGCATTTAACTATGAAAATAACTTGGTTCAGAGTCATAGTTAAAGGTAACTTTTGATAACTTTTCAAATCTAGTAGTTTTCAATTCTTGAATCAGTCATAGAATTTATATTCCCTCAGAATATGGTCCATTTAATGGATTTTCAAGTTTCTTAATAAGCAACTACAGTCTTCCCTTATAATTTTTAATACTCATACCAAAGACAAAACCAAGTAGAGAAGCAGGAACCAATGTAACAGTTTTTAGAATCTGTTCTTTATACAACACCTTAAAGGAGGGTTGCAAGGTACTGGCCAAAAGTAAAAATCAAGGAGAGAAAGATAGGAATTAGTTGATTTCCTCTAGGCAATTAGGCACTGACAGACAAGAAAGCTAAGGCCCATGGTATCCATGGAGATCTGGCAGCTACTAAGGCAGTTTCTAACAAGGCAATCCTGACTCGCCACAAGACTAGAAAATTCTGATTTGAGGTTAAAAAAGGAAAGAGAAAAAGGCTTTATTTTGAAACTATAGCTAGGAAAACAGTATGATAACATGGTTTTTCCTATTAACTCTTAAGTTTTCAGTCAGTCTTGAAGATTTATCAGCAAAGAGCTCTACAAGTAGCTCATTATTAGCATATTAAAATGCCTTTTTTCACCAGCCTACGCGTCGGATCAACCTGATTAAATTGATTCTCATTCCTTCAAGAAAAAGCTTTAGAATCTTCCTGAAGACCTGCCCCCAAATAGGGCTTATAAGACTGTAAGGATACTCACTCTCTTGTAATGTTGACAACTATAGCAGGAAGAAAAAATGTGGGAAGATTATGAAGTTAAATTTGAAAGCACAGCCAACAAACTCAAGTTTTTATTCTCATGTTAGTGGTTCTGAGGCCTACAGCCAATATATCTCAGATACTTATTACTTTGAGTTATACCTGAACTCTGCTATTTAAACTTACCTTTCCATTAGACCAACCAGTTATCAGTTCACACACTCCATCAGAATTAAGATCAAAAGCATGAATGCTCATGGCATGATTTTTGGACTGGAAAGGAATTTCAATAATTAGTACAGAAGTCTCTCAATAAATATAAAATCCCTGAACATTAGAGGCTGATTCATACTAACTTTAATTCTCCAGTATCGGGCTGTCTTGTCATAAACTCCAACTGTGCCATTGGAAAGGGCATAACCAAATCGACTGCCATACATAGGGCAAAGAGAGGTGATTATCTACAAAAAATAACACATAAAAATACTACACCTTTTCATTAAGGTTCATCTTAATAAGAAGTACAGCCTTATAAAACTGCGCAGCTTGCTACAATGGTGTTAAAATTAGATTTAAATGCATTTCCAATACATTACTGGACTCTGAACTCCTATTTTCTATGATCCATGTCATCTATTTCAGAGTTGGGTAATCAGAATTAAATAAACTCACAGTGTCTGTTGTTTTAGACATGCTTATGTGGCAAGTTTCAGCAAATTATTTAAAAAAATAAAATTGAAAGATTAAGGAGGAAATAAGCTGAGTATACATGATCTTGAGTATGTATAATAGATGTTATACACACTAACTCAAAATTTTTAAATGATTATTCTACTTTCCTTAGCTTACAATATCCTACAGTCTGAATTTTAAAAAGACTTATAAAATGCACAACTGAATTATCTTTTATGTGTATATTTTTCTTTCCATGACATAATTTGTTTGCTAGAGATTTTTTAGAAGAAAACAATCCTTTGAAAAGTGAAGGCCCACCTACATGGATTTGTGTATGTATGTAACAATACACAGGAAGCCTATACAGAAATATCTATTGGACTATTTGAGGATTTAACATCCTTAAAAGGGTAAAATTTTAGATATTGAACTAAATTATCCTTTAAAGTTAAAACCAAAGCTCAATGATATCTATGATCTTGCAGGTCTACCCTCTGACACTAATACAAAAAGTATTAAGAAATAAATTATATAAAGCAGAGAATAGTTATATAATTTCCTCTACACCTCCAGCTTTTCTACAAAACCACCCACTTCACTTAACTCTAAATACAAAGTGCTGTGTAGTATTTCAGAATTATTTAGCTCAAGGCATTCTTTTGGCAATACCTAGGTTTGCTCAGCTGCCAAGTGAATTATAATTTTGCTGATGTGTGAAAAGACTTTTGAGCATGGAACAAAACCAAATGGACAGGACAGGAAAATGGCCCTGACATGAATGATTTTATCAAGTCCACATTTTCATAAATTTAGCCTCAGATTCCCTAAGCCTCAGATTCCCTAAGTCCCTTGATGCTTCAATAGTTACTGGTTTCTTTCTTTTGTGGACTGAAGGATTAACAGTCACCTCAAATCCTTAGCTCTATTTCATGTTCTCCTGTTCTTTTCTAGGATTTAGGGAAAAAGGTGTCCCTAAGAATGCATTCCCCTCCCTTCTTGTACTTACAATGAGCAGAAATCAACCAAATGTAAACGATTAACAGAAAATGGTAAAAGATTTACTACAAATCTGAATGAAAGGGAAATGATAACTCAGGACAGAGCACCTACAGGCCAAGTTGTTGTCTGGGATGGGGGCAAAACCCTTTAAGAATCTAATGAAAGTTAAGGACCCTCTCTCCAGAAAAATACATGTTAAGCACATACACATAAGACAGAACCCCTTGTAGAGACACCCATCTTCAGCCTGCTTGCTGGCTTTTGGACTCATTTCTCCCCATCATTTTTCTGTCCACGACTATCAGTTTGCAATTTTAACTGTGAATATAGTTAAAAATCTGTAACTCTTGCTATAAGATAAAGACAAATTAGTTAAAATCACTGAAAACACTTTGTATATCAACGTGCAAGTTTTGTTTTTCGTTTCCTTTTATAGTTAGCAGAAGAGAAGCCTGACTCTCCCAGGCAGCTTCTGTAAGTGGCAAGAACAAGTGCTCGAGGTGGGTTTGAGGCCAGTGCCCTCAAGCTTTTCTGATTCAGACTCTCAAACACCACCTGATTAAATTTTGCAGAATCCCACCATTCTGATTTCTGAGATTCCCTTCTGTTGTCTTTTTTCTGTCAATTTACAATGTTCACCAGTCAATGTTCCTTTATCCTCTTCTCCTTCCTTATGTCAGAATATCCTAATTCTTTTTTCTGCTTCTGCATCACTCAATCCAGCAGCAAATAACCATCCTAAGAAAGTGAAAACTACAAAGGATAAGGGCAATCTTTAGATACTGCTTAAGAAAAATGAAGTTTAAACTCTTTAAGAAACACCTCAGGTTCAATTACATGAGTAATTCTAACTAGGTGAGATCTCTAATATCTAATTTTTAAGTTCTAGAGAAATGTGTTTAAGACGTACTTAATTTGAATGAGGAGAAAAAATATAAAATCTCCTTTAGGCACTTCATTCAATCCCATTTAATACGACAAAGAGGAGGAGGAAGACAAGACACAAAGGTTCAAATCTGGATCATGCCGCTTAATAGCCATTACCTTGTACAAGTAACTTAACAAAGGAACTTGATATCAGTTTCCTCATCTGTAATATGGGAATACTGATACTTTCCTATTATGATTAAACGAGTTAGTTCATGTAAACCACTTAAAATAGTACTTGGCATGTATTAGGTACACAATAAATTATTAGTAGTAATAATACTAGTAGAGAAGTATAAATTAATTAAAAGAAACACCTTTATGTGTTTAATAATTTTTCTCTATTTAAGCAGTCCTTTCAAAATATATCTTGATGCAGGATTTTTAAGAGCTTCTTTCTCTATAGTGCATAGCTCTGTTTAATCCCTAGAGTTTTTACCCTAAAACTGTCTGGGTTGTAAGACGATGTCCTAACATTATATTTGATGGTTAATCTATCTTGCCCAAGGTTACCATGATTCTTACATCTGTTTCTGTCATTTCTGCCACAATCTCATCCTCTTTAAACACTCGGATATCAAAATCCTCAGATCCAACAAGAAGCTGAAAGGGAAGAACATCATGTACGTTTAGTTCAACAAGTGAACAGAGCAAAATTTCCAAAAAACAAAAGATTGCATAATACTTCCTACATTGCTACTGCCACCCAAAAGTTCCAATCTCCTAACAATCTGGTGGTCAGGAAGGTTCCCTCTATTGGAAAGGTCCACAGAAGTGGCTATTACAGATTTTATCCTGCCTTATGGGCTTCATGTCCCGCCAGAATATGCTCTTCCACCAGGCACCTGGAAATGCTCCCTCATTCAGTTCCTCCTCTGCCTACAGGTGGAAGCAGAGCCCAGTATTCATGGAAAGCCTTAGAAATTATTTCAAAGGCTAAGAGGAATTCTGAAATTCCTGAAAAAGTTGGCCAAAACTGAAAACTTCTTACTAGTATGGTTTCAGAAGAAAGTTTTAAGATTGTGAACATGATGTGGTCCCAACAACTGTTTTGCCCTCTCTCCCCTTCCTGGGTCTTTCAAACACTGTGGCCTTGATTTTTATGTCAAACACACACAAGTGATTTATTGTTCCAAAGAGAGAAGAAAGACAAATGAGGCCAGCTGGGCATCATTTAAGCAACAGAGTACTGAAATCAACCATGGAAAGCTAACACTTCTCTCAACACCAGTGTCACTGTCATGGGAAAATTATTCAGCTGAACACAAAAGAAGTGTCTCATCCTCTACCTACCTCTTTCTTCCCATCACCATCAAAGTCAGACAAAGCCAAGGAATGAACATTATCTCCAGTAACCTGAAAATAAAACCAAAAATAATTAATATGCTATCTTTTTTGCTTAATCCAAATGTTAGCTATGTGAAAAAGAGGATTACACAAACCACCAATGGATGCTATTTAAATAATAAATATCCTTTTTTAATGTACAGAATTAATAAAGAATTATATATTTAATGTAAGAATGTACATTGAGTACTATATTTAATATACAGAAGTATTACATTAAAGTACAGAATGTACACAGATTTTATTTAATGTACAGAATTATAAATATTACATATAAATATTTTATTATTTCTTATTCAATAAAATCCAATCATTAAAAATGAACAAGAACAAAAAGGATGTGAAAAGTTAAAATGTTTAAGAGTACTTAGGGAATGTTTTGTTTTTCATACCGTCCAAAAAAGGTCATTTCCTTCATGATCAAAACCCTGCAGAGCACAATTTCCACCAATAATTGCAAGAGGAGAGGAAATGTCTCCCAATGTCCCCAGCACAATTGCATTGGCCCCATCTGCTACCTAGGAAGAAGAAAGAAGACATAAAATCTCAGATACAGTGATGTACAGGCACACTGCAAGTAACATGTATCTTTATTTCCATATGGATACTCAAATGCCCCTGTCAGCATCTCTGAGAGGCAGGCCAGGCAGTACAGTGGGGACAGTCATTGCAGCTTACGGGTGCTTATGCAAGGATGAGCAAAGACCCAGGATAAACTCAGGCCGCTGGCCTCTCACAATTACGTGATGCAATAACCTGCTACAAAATCTGAGGCTCTCTGGGACTTCCAGGTTTGGGAGGCCAAATTCTCCAGAGAATCCAGACTTATGCCTTTAAAACACCCAAACGCTTGTCATCTATTTGAACAATTATGGATGGAAATCTTTTTATAACTTTTTGCTCAGTTCTCTTACTACTACTCTTTTTAATTACAAAGTTACTAAAAAATACAAAGCCTAAGAAAACAAACACCTACATATCCACCATCCAGATTTAATAAATGTTTCAGACTTCTGGAATAAAGTACATAAGCATAATTTATTTTTGGAAGAGTCAAGGACATCTTTCTAAATGCTAATTATTTATTGTATATGAAAATTGTCTTTACTTGCATAATCTGTAAGTAGGAAAACTATAAAAAAAGATTGGCTATAATTTTAAAAAAATTTTGTAAGAAATTCCAACTGCTAACTGGCCAACTAATCAAATAAATTTACAAGGTAAATAATAAAGGAAAAATAACTACAATATGTAAGATAAAATGTTGCGATTTTTTGTTAATAAAAGAATTAAAAGGAAATAAATAAGGGTAAACACACCAAAGAAAAAAGGAAAAGGAAATTCATAAGAAACACAAATCACCAACAAATATGAAAAATGTTCACTCTCACAATATATCATTTTTAATATTAGCAAGGATGAAAAATAACACTAACCATTGTTGGATGGAATTTAATAAAATGGTCACTCTCATATCCTGAGAGGTGGAAAACACTCTTTCTAGAGAGCAATTTAGCATTATCTAACAAAAGTCTCATTCAGGAAAGGTTTTAAATCCGCAATCGTAAACTGAATCATAAACTGAATCATTAATTTTATGTGTCAATTCAGCTAGGCCATGGAAGTCTGATATTTTGTCAAACACTATTTCAGATGTTTCTGCGAAGGTATTTTTAGATGAGATTAACATTTAAATCAGTAGACTTTGAGTAAAGCAGATTACCTTCTATGAGGTGCATGGACCCCATCCAATCAAGTGAAGGCCTTAATAGAGAAAAGACTGACCATCCCACGGAACAAAGGATTCTGACACCAGATTGTCTTTGGACAACCCTTCCTGGATTTCCAGACTGCCTGTACCCTGCAGATTTTGGCCTGCCAGCTTCCACAAACATGTGAGCCAATTTTTAAAAATAAATCTCTCCCCACTCCCTCACTCTCTCTATATACACACATGCTATTAGTTCTGTTTCTCAGGAGAACCCTTATACAGTTCTAAACTCAATCTCAGTCTTATACAAAAAAAAAAACAGGAAGATTAAGTTTGTGACCTTGAAATAGGCAAAGATTTCTTAGAAGGTAAGAAGAGTACTACCATTAAAGAAAAAATTACATCAAAGTCAAAAACTTTTTCCCACCTACTTATTGGAATAAGCCAAATACTGGGAGAAAAATATTTGTTATATGTTAAATTGACAAAGAATGTGTACCCAGTATATCTCAAGAACAACTATAAGAGAATAAAACACACAAACTACCAAAAAAAAAAAATAGGCAAAAGACTTACACACTTCACAAAAGACATACAGATGGAAAATAACCACAAGAAAAGGTGTTCTGCAGCTCTTGTTACAAGAGAAATGCAAAATGAAACAATAAGATACCACTTCACACTTACTGAAAGGGCTAAAAAGACTGGCAACACCAAGTGTTGACAAAGAATGTAGAGCAACTGGAACTCTCAAAGACTGCTCATGGAAATGTGAAGTAGTACAACCGATACACGCTACAACATGGGTCAACCTTGAAAATATTATGCTAAGAAAAAGAAGCCAGTATATATGATTCCATTTATATGAAATGTCCCAAATAGGCAAATCTATAGAAACAAAGTAGATTAGTGGTTGCCTAAGGATGAGAGGTTGGGGATGACTGCATGGTTTCTTTTTGGGATATTGAAAATGTTCTAAAATTGTGGTGATGACTCCACATTTTCAATAAATGAAAACTGCTGAATTGTATACTTTAAATAGATGAATTGTATGGTATGTGAATTATATCTTAATAAAGCTGTTGTAGAAAAAAATAAGTCTAGTATGATCCCACTTTATTAAAAATTTTCTCTTAGTAAAAAGTTTGGATATATCAATTTAAAAGTGGAGTGTTATTTCTAGATGGAGATTTTATGGGTGATGTTTTTTTTCTTTTCACCTATCTTTTTTCTAATAAATACGAAACACTTGGTTATTAAAGTTGTGGTAGCCTACAGGTAGCAGGCTACAACAGGTGCTTCTTCTATAAACTGTTGTACTAAACTTTAACGCAACATCACCAGACCTGTTTGCTGGCTTCCTGGCTCTTGGATGAATTCTCAATAGATCTTGACAGATCATCACAAACATACCTCAGAGAGGTAAGCTGAACTCTCACCAAATGGTTACCAAGTATGATCAAATGGATAAAGCAGATGTAAATGGCAAAATATCTATGTTGCTTAACTGCACTACAAGAGCCACATAACAAACCAAAATAAATGTCTGATATCTTCCAAGCATAAAAAACAATGCGTAATGGTTGTAAAGGGGTATACTTGCCTCTCTGTAGAACAAATCTGAATTATTGTAGACATCATAAGCCAAAAGATTAGTCTGTGTCCCCACTAAAAGCGCATCATAGCCAAGTTCTGGGTTCAATACCCCTGCAGTCAGGCAGCTGACTGCCTGGTTAATGTTGAGAAGCGAAACATCAGATTCCAGGGGGCTCTGGACAACCTTCGATGCACTGAAATGCTGGTTCCGTGTATGAGGATTATGAATAAAAACCTAAAACAAAAACAGTTAATTATATTCCCTTAAAATACCAAAAATACATTTTTTAAAAGACCCAGGTTATTAACAGATATCAACACTAACAAGAAGTTATTTTAATAACCTAAAAGCTTGAAGCACTCATACATAGGCACTGTGCATTGCTAGCTTTCAATCACCATCAATTGTTAAAATCCACTGGTTCTTAGCTTTGTAAAGAACAAGGTAATGGACAAGATCTAGCTATTGTTTATCAGGAAGGTTTATTTGCTACCTATCAGCAGGATGTCAAAACATTCTTACAAACTAGCCTTCTCCAAAATAATCCATAGGAAGCTGTTACTGGCTACAATATGACAGCCACACACCAAAAAATCACAGAAAACAGAGTAATAAATTCACTTCCTTTAGTATCTTTTATCCAAGCATCTAATAAATTCACCCTTAAAACTAATATTCTTAAAGGCCTGGTAGTTAGGAAATCTGTTTTACAAACTTAAACTGAGTCACACAAACCAAGCTTCCTGAAGGCTTCCATGGTATATATTAGTAAGACAATTAAATAATTAGCCTAAAGTTAATTAACTTAGCAGTTTCAACTTTCCTAAACATAATCACCTGAGTGATTATGTTTCAAATCATTCAGTTTTCTTGGGCATCATCTGTAAAAAGGAAGCGTGGCCTAGAATACGGATTTTCAAGAGGGGCGATGTGATACCACTCCCAAGAGGGGTAAACTGGGATAGAGTAAGGGGAATGTTATGTATTAAAATGGCTTGTGTATCTATAAAGGGCCACAGTACAAAAACCAATATATAGTATATCTGAGGCATTAAAATCTCATTAGAGTCCAGCACAAAGCAATATACAGATTTGATGCAATCCCTATCAAATTACCAGCAACATTCTTCAATGAATTGGAACAAATAATTCAAAAATTCATATGGAAACACCAAAGACCTTGAATAGCCAAAGCAATCCTGAGAAATAAGAATAAAGTAGGGGGGATCTCACTCCCCAACTTCAAGCTCTACTATAAAGCCATAGTAATCAAGACAATTTGGTAGTGGCACAAGAACAGAGCCACAGACCAGTGGAACAGACTAGAAACTCCAGACATTAACTCAAACATATATGGTTAATTAATATTTGATAAAGGAGCCATGGACATACAAGGGCGAAATGACAGTCTCTTCAACAGATGGTGCTGGCAAAACTGGACAGCTACATGTAGGAAAATGAAACTAGACCATTGTCTAACCCCATATACAAAAGTAAATTCAAAATGGATCAAAGACTTGAATGTAAGTCATGAAACCATTAAATTCGTGGAAAAAAACATGGGCAAAAACCTTTTAGACATAAACATGAGTGACCTCTTCTTGAACATATCTCCCCGGGCAAGGAAAACAACAGCAAAAATGAACAAGTGGGACTATATTAAGCTGAAAAGCTTCTGCACAGCAAAAGACACCATCAATAGAACAAAAAGGAACCCTACAGTATGGGAGAATATATTTGTAAATGACAGATCCGATAAAGGCTTGACATCCAAAATATATAAAGAGCTCACACACCTCAACAAACAAAAATCAAATAATCCAATTAAAAAATGGGCAGAGGAACTGAACAGACAGTTCTCCAAAAAAGAAATACAGATGGCCAACAGACACATGAAAAGATGCTCCACATCACTGATTACCAGAGAAATGCAAATTAAAACTACAATGAAGTATCACCTCACACCAGTAAGGATGGCTGCCATCCAAAAGACAAACAACAACAAATGCTGGTGAGGCTGTAGAGAAAGGGGAACCCTCCTACACTGCTGGTGGGAATGTAAATTAGTTCAACCATTGTGGAAAGCAGTATGGAGGTTCATCAAAATGCTCAAAACAGACTTACCATTTGACCCAGGAATTCCACTCCTAGGAATTTACCCTAAGAATGCAGCAATCAAGTTTGAGAAAGACAGATGCACCCCTATGTTTATCGCAGCACTATTTACAATAGCCAAGAATTGGAAGCAACCTAAATGTCCATCGGTAGATGAATGGATAAAGAAGATGTGGTACATATACACAATGGAATACTACTCAGCCATAAGAAGCGGGCAAATCCTACCATTTGCAGCAACATGGATGGAGCTGGAGGGTATTATGCTCAGTGAAATAAGCCAAGTGGAGAAAGAAATACCAAATGATTTCACTCATCTGTGGAGTATAAGAACAAAGAAAAACTGAAGGAACAAAACAGCAGTGGAATCACAGAACCCAAGAATGGACTAACAGGTACCAAAGGGAAAGGGACTGGGGAGGATAGGTGGGTAGGGAGGGATAAGGGGGGGGAAGAAGAAGGGGGGTATTAAGATTAGCATGCATGGCGGGGGTGGGAGAAAGGGGAGGGCTGTACAACACAGAGAAGACAAGTAGTGATTCTACAACATTTTGCTATGCTGATGAACAGTGACTGTAAAGGGGTTTATAGCGGGGACCTGGTATAGGGGAGAGCCTAGTAAACATAATATTCTTCATGTAAGTGTAAATTAAAGATAACAAAAAAAAAAGAAAGAAAGAAAGGGGGATTACTCCCTGATAGGATAAAACTAACTGTAAATCAACGATTAATGCATGCTTTAAATATCCTTAATTTTGATCACTTAAAGGGTGTCAGATGATCAGCTATGGAGGTACACTTTTCTGATAATATTCCTTTCTCTTAAAAAAAAAAAAAAAAGCAGTTCCTGTGTAGTGACCTCCAATGAGTTCTACACAGTGGTATAAAGGGCATATCAAAGTGTGGGCAAAGGTTCTGTTTGTGTTTATACAGAGGATCAAAGCCTAATTTGGCTACCCAGAAAATGAACTAGGATACAATATGAAGAACTTCCAACATCAGCACTCTCTGGAAGAGTCATACCAGAAGATGATCATCAAAAAACCTCAACAAAGATCCAGGCGATGCTGCAGTTGTAGCTGCATCCATCCTACCAGTTCCTGAACTTGCCATTGGAATGAAGAAGGAGATATCTAAGCTGACCTGTGCTTTCAGTAAAACAACAAATTTGACTGGATCTATACTGTTGGAACTCAACCAAGAATTAGGAGAAGTGCAAGTTGTAGCGCTCCAAAATCTTACAACTACAGACTATCTACTGTTAAAAGAACATATGGGATGTGAACAGTTCTCAGGAAGGGGTTGTTTTAATTTGTCTGATTTCTCTCAGACTGTCCAAGTACAGTTGGACAGTATCCATCATATCATAGACAAATTTTCACAATTGCCTAGGGTGCCTAAATGGTTTTCTTGGCTTTACTGGAGATGGCTGGTAATTATAGATCAGCTTTGGTTATGTAACTGTATTCCTATTATGTTTATGTGTGTGTGCAATTTAATTAGTAGTTTAAAACCTATACATGCTTAAGTTACTCTACAAGAAGATATGTCAAAGAAATAATCAGTCCTCCCATGTTTTCTTCTGTCTGCTACCTCTATAGCTTTTCTTCTTCCTTCCTAATTACAACCCTTAAATAGAATTCGTGCCTCATGTTGAATTTACCGAGTATCATAATTCCTCCAAGTGGTAAAGATACCTCAAGACAAATGCTGGGCATAGAAGCCACAGGGCATAAATCTGCAAAGAAGTAAAAAGCTAACCTTTTCAAACAATATGGCTTCTCTCTCACTTACCAACTTTACATCTCCCTGTATGGCCCCGGAAGATGACTGGTTAGCCAGAGACGGGTAAGATTCCTCAAGGGAGGAACAACCTAAGACAGGCAAGGTCGCAGGGGGGCCATCAGGTGAGAAATTGGGGATCAACAGAGGTGAGGCTTAGAACCTCCACCCCCCCCCTGTTTTTAGAGAAATCTTCTGCATCCGTGGATATTTTATTGCCCTTGTCTAGCTTGGATTAACACAGTCTACAGGCACACACCTGATCATCTACATTTGCTCTCTTACAACACTAAACTATGTTTTCTACCTTTATCTTGCATCTATCTACCTACCACTTCAGCATTTTATTAAAAAAAAAAAAAATAATAATAATAATAATAATAATAAAAAAGGGAGAAATGTGGGATCCGCATATAAATCAAGTATAAAAATCAAACGAATATTCATATTTGACCTGATTGTTTATAGTTCATAATGCGTGATCAAAACCTAAAGTTTCTGTGATGACTGCCCTTGTACTGTTCACCATGTAAGAACTTATTCACTATGTAAGAATTTGTTCACCATGTAAGAACTTGTTCGTTATGCTTCAGAAGATTGGAGACTGACGAGAATTAGGCTTGGGGTGGATTAATGATTGTGCATTGAGCACTGACTCCCCTATACAGAATTTTATTGTTGTTAACAACCATTTGATCAATAAATATGAGAGATGCCCTCTCAAAAAAAAAAAATTCTCATTAGGGAAATTTTCACTGTCTAAAAAAACCTTCAGAGGGAGGCGATGTGGAAAAAAAGAGGACGGAAAATAGTGGACTAGAGAGCCCTTAAACCTCTTCCAGTTCTAATTCAGTAATTTAAAATAATTATTTAATCCCTTTGGTATTATAAATCCAGACAAGATTAATTTGGAACTATTAATTAAACAAGATAAAGACTAGAAATACATAGAAAAGGTGTGGAGATGCTGAGTATCGCATTTGTGTTCTCATTTGTGTTAACACTACAACATGCTTTTAAAACCATTACTGCGCTTGATTTGCACAACAAACCTTATTTCCTTTAATAACAGTTCTGAACAAAAGAATTCTTTTGGAGTCTTCTAGTAAAAGATATGCAGAGAAAGAACAGGAGGTGAAATAACCCATGGACTTCATATTCATTGTTACTGGAATGGAAAGAGTTTGGGGATTGTGGCTGAGAGCAACAAGAGCCCCAGGAGTCTGACTTCTCCCCACTCCCTCCTTCAGTTCTCTGCACACAGAAATGGGAGGCCCTGGGAGACCTGCCTTCAGGCAAGCAGGAAGCCAAGCTCTGTCTTACAGCAAATGGGCCATTACCACTGCCTTCAGCCAAAGGACTACTGGCTGAAGTTCACACCTCTGTTCTGGCTGAGGGGGTGCTGCTGATAATATAATGGCAACTGGCCCCTCAGCTCCATGGTGAGAAGAAAAATGCCCCCAGAGAAAAACACTTGCAAGAAACCCCTTTTAAATGTACCCTTGCTCAGTCTCTGAAACCAGACAGATCCCAGTAAGCTCCACATTCACAATAGAGTCCGACTTAGAATGACAAAATCCTGTCTCTAGAGATGTGGGCCTTAACAGTCAAGGAAGGCTTTAGCCTTACCTGGAATGTTTGTTTTTAGAGGAGAATATATTCATAAAATATTACTAATTTTCTAAAAGTCTCAAGATAAAAAAATCAGAGTCAGACTTTTCAGATTTACTTAACATTCTGAACATAAAGTGTCCAATTACATAGGATGGAGAATCCCACCACCTCCATTCTCTCTCTGCCAACTTCAGAAACAGACCTAGATTCAAGTGCTCCTGCCTCCCACTCTAGGTCACATTCTAATGAAAGGGCTTCCATAAACCTCCAGAAACCTCTGCCTTATCTTCCTGCTTCCACTCCTACACCCAATCTCCTGCATCTCTATTGCAGGACCAGCCAGACCTATCCTTATTTGAAACATTAATCAAATCCCATCACCCCAAAACCAAGACCTTTACCATGGCCTACAGGCTTTATATGATCAACCCCCTGGCTATCTCATGCCTTTCATCGTTCCTTGCCAAGCCAGAAGCCCCTTGTATTCCTAGAGCATATATCCACCTCATGTCCATTGTACTTGGTGACCCTTCTGCTTGGAGGGCACTTACCCCACATCTGTAGATAGGGCTTCCATTTCTTTCAAATCTCTGATCCAGTTATGAGAGGCTCACCAGAAGCCCTTTGTGAAACAGCTATCTCCCATCATCCCCACCCCTTACTCTATTTTTTTCTCCTATGGAGACATTATCTGCTGTGTGTGTGTGTGTGTGAGATAATTTTTTCCTGCTAACCGTGTGGCTTCCCCCTAAAATGTAAGCTCCAGGGGGATGAGACTTGTTTGTGACATTCAACCTTACACCTGCAGAGCTAAGAACAGTGCCCAGCATACAGTATGCCCTCAACAAATAGAGCTGAGCTAGTATCAATGGGGCCTTTTCAGTCCATTTATTTAGCTGCCATGCACCTATAGCAGAACCAGTATGAAATTCTTTTTGGTATTTGTCAGTGCCTTTTAACAATAACAACTAACATTATTAAGTGCCAGGCTCTACTTCATTATACTACTTCATGAAAAATAAATCATTACTTTCCACTTATGCATTCCAAGGCATATCAAATGAGATAACATACAACATAGGTGGAAGTGTCTTAAAAACTATAAATCATGTTACTGCATTAAATCCACACTGAGAGAACATGCACTCTAATCTCATTTCCACCACTTTCCAGTTGAGTGGCCCAAGCATTATCTGGAGGTCTCTGAACTGCTATCCTATTCAATGAAGTGGGAACAATAAAAAGGTTAACAGCTAATTAGTGATCATTTCCGTATGGCAAGTACTTTACACTTACTTATTTAGTGCTCATAACAACCTCTGTGGTTGATACCTTTATTAAGTATTTGCCTAAGGTCATGAAATTGGTAGGTACTGAAGCCAGGATCCACCACACTGTGCTATACTGCTGGCCTTGTAGCAAGGATGCTGAGATAATTAATGTAAAAAAACAAGGCTTTGCAACTGTTAAAAGTTACTACGCTTGGTGTCACTATATTCCACGTCTTTTGGGCATGCCTCCACCAAACCGCAGGGCCTTGATAGGCCTTGTCTGTTGTTCTTTTGGACTGTAAGCTTTCTGAAAGCAGGTTTTCAATGAAAAGTAAAATTTGAATCATTTAATTTAGGGAAATTGGTATTCTTCTGTACTCTTTCTTTTTTTTCCGTCAAGTTGTTTGGTTCGAGAAGCAGTCTGAGAGTGGAAGGAGTTCTAGGCAGAGGTTCTGGGCGCGCATCTGGGGTCTGCTACTACTTTTAACCCTGGTCAAGCCCCTTCCCTTCTGGGGACTGCTCTTCTCAAAGCTCCTTATCCCAACATTGTCTGAGTCTAAGCTCCTGAAGACAAGTTAACTGCTCAGAAAAACCATTCACGCGAGACCCCACTGTTCATATTCTGTGCGGAACGTAGTTATCAGCTACTACCGACTGGTTGCTGGGTAACCCTGACTGGGGGCGGGGCCCAAGGATGCGCCCTGCGGCTGTCGGGGGCACTCTCGGCTCGGCCTCCCTGACGGTGGGAGTGGTTACCTTGCCCGCTTGGGTGGCGGCCGCCAGGCACGGGTGAGTCCCGTCGTAGCGCCCTATGGCGACCATGCGGGGGCTGATTTTGTGGCGCAGTTTTAGAGTGAACACGGGCAGCAGCATGACTGCAGCGGAACGGCAGGACGGCTGACGGCCTCAGGCCGGCGCAGCGGAGTCGACCTTACCCACCACGGTGAGTGGAGCAGGAACCAGTCCGCCAGCATCCCGCTGCTTCAGGCCGGAAACGAAACGGTGCTCGACCGAACCCGCCCGGCTCTTTCTGCGGCGGCGCAGACCCGCCTACCTGCTTCTGCGCTTGCGCCCGTGCCCTGCTGCGGCTGCGCGATTGGGCCGCGCACTCTGCTGAGGCCGAAACTCTCCCGTGTTGGTGATTGGAGTCACGCCGTTGGCTGGTGTAATTTGCGGGCGTTAAGTGTCATTCCACGGGCGTGTCAACGGTGGCCGTGTCTAAACTGCTGCACCCACAGGGCTTCCCCTTGCACCACAACCAGACTACACCCCTGCATATGCCACACACTGCTACCCCACTCCGAAGGATCATCAAGAAAATGCCTCTTGCCCCTTGCTTTAGCTGTTATATCGATACAAACCACAGTGGTTGCCTGCACTAAGCATGCCAATCCTCTCCAAAGGAAGAAAAATAACGCCTTGGACTCTCACGTTTAAATAGTCCAAGGCCCCTTGTAAGACTCCCTGTATATTTTAAAATGCAAACTTGAAAAAGTAAAGTCATGAACTTCACGACATGCATTCAAATATTTTTGAGGGTCTACTGTGTGTCAGGCACAGCTGTGCAAATGAGCATCTTTTTTTCAAGTCGAATGGTGTGTCTCTGACTAGTTATAACCTCTTTAGAAGATAATATCAAAAGACTAAATTTGAGGGCCTTGATGGGATGTAAGACCTGAAACAATGGCCCTCCAAGCTACTACTGATAGGCCTTCCTCCTGAGTTCTCCCAGCTCCTTTCTGCCCAACTCCTTCCTCTGCCAGCTGTCTAGACTCCATTCCTGTAGCAGTTACCCACCCAACCCTGTAATGGAAATTGCTCTGGGTCTATCCTGTTTTGTGAAATACCTTCCCCCTCAGCTCCCAGATGGTACCTCCACAAAGTCATCAGCAAACTGGATCAACTCCAGTTTGCTATTCGATGATCATAGTTCCATAGGCTACCTTTCCCAAGAAGAGCTTGAAAGGAGTGAATCTATAAAAGAGATCATTTTGGGCCCTCCAGTTTTTGGACTTTTATTGGGTGTCTTCATGTGCCAGGCAGTTACCAAGAACCTCTAGGGATACAGCAGTGAACCGGAAAGACATGATTTGTGTCCTTACAGAGTTTACATCCGACGGCAACAGACATTAAAAATGAAAGCAAATAAGATCATTGAATCTGGAGATAAGGCTGATGTCCTGGGGCTCAGTGAAAGCCTCTCAGAGGAAGTGCCATTTGAACCAAAAGGTTATGACAAGAAAGTGGAAGTCATTAGAAGATGTGGGAGAAGAGCATTCCAGACAGAGGGAATAACAAGGGCAAAGGCCCAGGCTGGGCATATTTGAAGATCAGAAAGAAAGTAACATGGTTGGAGCCTAGTGAGTGGGAAATAGAGGAACCAGGAGGAGCCACATCACCTAGAGCTGTGAGCCACACCATTTACTCTTTAGCAGGCAAACGAGTCCACGGCCTACTGTATTCCATGTAAGGCTGGTGTTGGCCTCCATCTACAGGGTCAAGCCTCACTCACTATGTACATTACAATCAGTAGCAACATCACTACCATTTATGGAGCATTTTCAAGGGGCCATTCTAAGTACTTCATCTGGATCATCTTGCTTAACCTACAGTAACCCTATGAAGCAAGTACTATTGTTATCACATTTTGTAGATGGCAGTACTTCACCAGTGTCAGCTCCTCCCTTTATAACTCTTCATTGGCTTCCCATTTTCAACCAAAGAAAGTTCAAGTTCTTTGGCAGCTTATACAGCTCAAATTCTAACCACCATTTGCCTCTGCAGCCTCATCTTTTGCTGCCTCTTGCCTCAAAGTTGATCCCTTCTCCCATGCTGTCTCTAGCCTTCTGCCTCTGCTCACATTACCCTCTTCCAGGAATATCATTCCCCTCACTTCATAACTCCCTCCCATTTTTTAAGACAGGTTGGACACCACCACTCCTGAGAGTCATGTCCAGTGGCCTCTCATGGCTGCTACCACATTCAGGAGGTAGCCACCCTTCCTCTGAGCTGCTTTCATTGGTCCCCTGGCAATCATGCTACATGCTATTTTGGGGGTGTTTGAGTCTTAGGCTCACAGTCTAATTAGGATTAGCAAGGATCCCCAGAAGGGTAAAGAATACCCATTCTCCCTTCCAAGCACTTACCAGAGCAGGGGACATGGAAGATCTCTGGGGAGGAGGAAGGAATGACAAGAAGGAGAGGCTGTCCCAAAGCTGACCCTCTCCCTACCAACATTCCAGAGTCTTCTCTATCTCCCATAACTCACCAGGAATCCCTGGCTCTTCAGAGGGTTCAACCGTCGTCTTCACATCATTGACGGCTGGGCTCCCAAAGACTGAGGATTTGTGGGGAATTGCTGGTAGGCTCTCAGTTGGCAGTGCTCATAGGCAGTAAGCCTACAAGCCTTGACGAAAGGCAGACTGGGTTCGAGTTCCCTCCTCTGTCAGTAACTAGCTGAGATTTGAGCCCATCATTCAATCCTAACACACACATTTATGGAGCACCTCCTCTGTGCCAGGGACACTGGTTTAACCCTCACAGCCACCCTCTGAGGGAGATTCTGTCATCATCCCCATTTTACAAGGCAGGAAACTGAGTCATGGGAGGTTATATAGCCTAAGCCCGAGCTCACACAGTTGGGAAGTGGCTGAACCAGGATGGCAAACCCAGGTGGTCAGCCTCCGGAGCTTGAGCTGCTAACCACTGTGCGTACCATCTCCTGCAGTGAATTTCCCAGCAGCAGTGTCTACTAGAAAAGAGAGATGTTGATAGAACTGCTTCTGAAGAGTGTGGCTGTGAGAATTAGACAAACTAATACAAAGCACTCAAAGTAATGCCTGGCACTTAATAAGGGCTCCCATAAATGGTATTGTTATTATTATTACCTCTATGTGAAAAGGCTGCCTTTGACAGTTAGGATTGCTATGGTAATAAATTTGGTGTCTTCTTTCCTCTTTTTAGCAAGTAGTATTGTTCTTGGTTCCCTCTCAGGCTTGGGGTTAGAAAAGCCAGCTTAGCTAGTCAAGGTCTGATGGGAACTAATCGAGACCAAGAATTTAGATGCTGACATGTGAGGGGCCTAAGGCCACTGGGCCACCAGCCCCTCCTTGTCCTTGACCCCACCTCGCTGGTGTGAAGCACCCCCAGTAGGGGGTGTACAGGTGTAAAGAATGGAATTTCCCACACCTCTGACTGGATTCAAGGCCTGGAAGGAGGTGGGGTGAGAGGCCCCTTAGGACAGAAGGCCTCCAAAGTTGCAGGGTTGACTTCTGGGAGTGGACTGGGGCAGAGGGCCAACTGGAAGAGGACTTCTGCCTTTTCCTCTCTGTACTGTGGTGGCAGCTATTTTCACAGCCAGTTTAGGCTTCTAGATAAACACATAGGCACTTTAAGGTAGTGTGAGCATGTGGCCTGGGTTGTCTGTGAATTTCAGAAATCCAGAGACCCCCCCCTCTGTTGTCCCAGAACCTGCTTATAAGGGACCCCAGTCTTAAATTTCCTAAAACTTAAGGGGAGTGGTCATGAGGATCTCTCCCTAATCCACAGAGGGGCGGGGCAAGTACCAGAGACCATAGAGTGTACTGCACACTCAGCCCTCGGAGGGTCCTGTCCTTCAGCCCTTCGGGGCCTGACTCCCTGTAACTGCGATGTGTCTGCTGTGGGTGGTGGCTGTGAGGCCATCCGTGGGGTCATTTCTGGCAGCCCGGCTCACACATGTGACAAATGAGGAAATAAGGAATCCTATTCAAAGACACTTAACAGTGTGTCACATATAAAAAAAACAGAAACATCTGCCTTCTGGTCAGTAGGCAGGCCGAAAAGGTACCACTACTACTTATAATAACAATAGAGCATCAGTGTCTCTTGTAAGAAGCTAACAGCTGTTGAGCCCTCCCATGTACGAGACTGCTAAATTACTTACTTGTATTATCTCACTTAATCCTCGCACTCTCTGTGAGATAGGCAATATTATCCCCATTTTAACAAATGTAGAAACTAATTTCAATTCCAATTTTCCTCAACTCCCGCCCCCACCCCGACCCATACATCTTACTGAACTGGTAGGAAATGCCATCAGTCAGGGTTAGGTAGTCCTCCCGTCCCTACCCCATCGCCCACCTCAGAGACCCATCAAAACTAGGGGAGGCCTAGTGATGCCCAAAGATGGGGAGCGGAGTCTCTGACCTCCAGTCTTTTCTAGCTGCTGCCAACATCCTTGTCCGAGGTCCCGGTAGCCTCTTGTTATGGAAGATTCTCTTGACACTTCCATGGGACTTGGAACTCCCTGGAGGAGCCACAGATTCCAGCCCCCAAGGTCTCGTATCCCCTGAAGCATCATGCCCTCCCCTTGGGGCTCTTCCTGCATTCCCCAGGTGAGGCCAGAGTCCACAACAGTCCCCAGATACTTGTAGCTTAAATCTCTGAATAATCACAGGAAGAGATGCTGGAAGTTAGACTAAGTGAGAAACATTTACATGAAAATGGAATTACTGTGGATATGGAATTTGTCCTGTTCAGGCCAAGGAGTTGTTTCTAAAGATTGCCCGTTACTGAGTTTTTGCAATTGGATTGCTGGTTATTCTCCGTTTGCCTCACCAGATCCATTTTATCCCTCCTCTGTCGTGGTCTGCGCCCCAGGAGGCTGACCTCTGCAGCCTTCCTCACCCAGGATCCCTTGCACTGCCAGGAGATCAGAGGGTGGGAGGAGAGTGGTCAGAAGGCCATAGTTCTGTGGGGCAGCTCCTCAACCTCAACTGCAGCTTTCACTGCCACGTTCTTTCACTCCTCTAGGTCTGGGAGGACAGGTAATAGCTGTCAACCTGTGCTGGTCTCCTCGGGCCTCATCATCCCTCCTGGGTTCCCCTTAGCCCTGCTCATACTTAAACTCTCTTCCCTTAAAGACCTTGTGCCCACTCTTCCCTGCTTTTTTTTTTTGAGAGGGCGTCTCTCATATTTATTGATCAAATGGTTGTTAACAACAATAAAATTCTGTATAGGGGACTCAATGCACAATCATTAATCAACCCCAAGCCATTAAATTCTCAACAGTCTCCAATCTTCTGAAGCATAACGAACAGGTTCTTACATGGTGACAAGTTCTTACATAGTGAGTAAGTTCTTACATGGTGAACAGTGCAAGGGCAGTCATCACAGAAACTTTTGGTTTTGATCACGCATCATGAACTATAAACAATCAAGTCAGATATGATTATTCATTTGATTTTTATACTTGATTTATATGTGAATACCACATTTCTCCCTTATTTTTTCTTTTTTTAATAAAACGCTGAAGTGGTAGGTAGATGCAAAATAAAGGTAGAAAACATAATTTAGTGCTGTACACTCTTCCCTGCTTTTTGATTGACGCACAGACTATGCGTTTGACTTAGCCTAGTGAAGGATGTTCTCGCTGGACTTGAGCATCAGTGTCTCCTGTGGGGATCATGTGGGTTCAACACTACCTCCATCTCTGTCCCAGAATGGGCACCATGCATCCTCCCCTCACCCTGTCTCCTGGTACAAATCCCTGTCCAAGAGCAAAACCCTCCCAACTCTTTCTTCCTACTTTGCCTTCACACAGCAGCCAAAGTATCTTTATGAGGAGAAGCAGGAGGAGGAAGAGGAGGAGAAAGTGTCTTTTGCAAAATGTTACCTTTGGAGAGAAACTGGGTTGGATGTACATGGACCTCTGTATATTTCCTACAGCTGCATGGGAGTCTACAATTATCTCAAAATAAGAAGTTGACTTTTTCAAAAATTCAGGGTAGGAACAGAGGAGGATCAGGGAGCAGCATGAAAGGCACTGTAAAGAAACCCAGAAGGAAAACTTGACTATGAAATCACAATGATGGGGAAGGGAGAAGAATGGGTGTGAGCCATTCCAGCTGCCACCCAGCTTCATCACTGTCCAAAACAAGCACTTCAAAATTTGGAATCAAGGTGCTTCTTCAACATGAGCTTCCAGGAGCCATAGCCATAGAATCACACCAAAGAAGGCTGACAAGAGACGGGGAAATGCAGTGCGCACTCACTAGGGTACCTCCCTGCCCTGTGCTGCTTTCCGAAAGATCTAGACCAAGATGGTAGCAAAGAGTCACATATGGCTACTGGGAATTTAAAATATGGCTAGTTCCAATTGAGATAAGCTGTTAATATAAAATACACACTGGGGTTTTGAAGAAGTATAAAAATAATTTAAAGTATCTGGTTAATATTTTTATATTGATTATATTTTGAAATGATAATATATTGGGTATACTGAATTAAATATACTATTAAGACGCTTTTTAAACATGACAAAAGGCCTGGTGGAGACTCTAATAGTGAAAAAACTTTCAACTTACTGAAGAAACCAAAGAAACTCTCACAGTGTTTTGCTGTCTATTAGATCATTTTCATCAACACATAAATATGCTGCTAATTCTCCCATCTTAAAAGAAAAACTTTCTCTGTGAATACAGGATTGAATAGATAAATAAATAGGGGATAAGGGGCAAATCTTCCCTACAGAATTCCAAATAATACATGTAAATGTTCCCCTCCAGAAGGCAGGGCTTAACTGCCCTCCCGTTTGAGAGTGGGCTGGACTTCATAACTTGCTTCCAAACAGTAAAGTATGGAAAGCAAAAAAAATAGTAACTTTTTAGGAGAGAAACCTGGCAGACACCATCTTAACCAAGTGGTCAAGATTGACATCACCAGTGGCAAGCCATGTTCCCATGCAGGGCACTTCACCTCTGTGGTGTTCTTCCCCCAGACCCATAAACCCTGTCCAATCATGAGAAAACATCATGTAAATCCAAAATGAGGGATATTCTACAAAATTCCTGGCCAGTATTCCTCAAAACTGTCAAGATCATGAAAAACAAGGAAAAACTGAGAAACAGTCACAGAGTGAAAGAGATTGAGGAGACCTGATGAGTAAATGCAATTCTAGATTGGCTCTTAGAAGAGAAAAAGGACATTAGTGAGAAAACTGCTGGAATCTGATTAGGGTTTATAGTTTTGTTAGTAATGTGGTACCAATGTTAATTTATTGGTTTTGACAGATTTGTGGTGTTATTTCTCTAAGATGGTAACATTAGGGGGAGCTGGATGAGGAGCCTACAGGAGCTCTCTCAGAAGGCCAAGGATTGGGGTCGGGATGGGAGGGAGGGATGACTATAAAGGAGCATGAGGGAATGTTTTGCGGTGTTAGAAATGTTGTGTATTTGAATTATGGTGGTGATTACATGATATAGACATCTGTAAAATTCATCAAAGTACATTTAAATGAGTTATTTTATTGTATGGAAATTATGACTCTAGGAAGTAGATTTAAAAAAATTTTTTAATCAAAATATAAGATCGTGTCACAAAATTCTCCTATACATAAAGTCCTCCAGTGACTTCCCATCACACATCGGATAAAATCTGAAGTTCTAACTTGGCCTACAGAGCTCTGGTATCTGTGAATCATCCCAACGTGACAAGTGCAGCCTCACCTCAGGACCTTTGCACTTACAACTCCCCCCACCTGGAATGCTCACCCCCAGATCTTGTCAAGGTTGGCTCCTACATGTCAGTCAGGTCTCAGTTCAATACTCCCCTCCTCCCAGAGGCCCACTCTGTGCCCCAGCTCTCTCTTTCTTGCACATCACCTTACTTTATTTTCTTCATAGTGTTTATCTATTTCTGAGATTATCTTTCTTTCCTTGTTTTTATTTCTGTTTCTTTGCGGGGGGGGGAGCGGTTGGCATATCTCTCCACACTAGAATGCAAGCTCTCCATCTCTCTTGCCACTTTGGTAGAGGAGCCCAATAACTGGAAACTCCTTGTATCCCCACCTGGAGAGAAAGATAGGGAAAAGTCAGGCAGATGGAAGCTAAAGTATTTCTTTATCCCTGGTAAGAATCAATAATGGAGAATGTGACTTCTATTTGGCAGAAAATGAATTTCCTAATCCTAAATACCAGAATCAGAGAATTGCCCATTACTGGAGAATCACAGGCCAAATCCTAGGCCGGTCAGGGAGTAGGAGGCCAGCTCTCCAGATGAAGCTCAGCTGCACACTCCAGAAATCAGGGTGGAACAGCAGGGGCAAAAGACACCAGGACTGTTTTGCAATATTCTTGCTCCCCCTGCAAGAAACATTCTCCTAACCTGACATTATCCAAGCATCTTCAACAGCTCCTGCCACATAGTAGGTGCTCTTTAAATATTTGGTGAATGAATGATGGTCTATTTTAGATAACTCAATATCTTGTTGTAAATAGCTCATTTAGCAGGGTCTGCTCCACCACCTTACAGTTCTTTCTACATGGAATGCTCAACCCCCAGATCTTTTCAAGCCTGGCTCCCATGTATCAATCAAATCTCAGCTCAGTTCTCCCCTCCTTAGAGGGCTCTGCCCTGAGATGCCAGCTCTCCCTCATTCATTACCCTGCTTTACCAATCCCACCCTGTAGGATTCACCTACATTACTTCTCCCCACTGAAGAATTCAAAATCAATTGTATGGTTTTGTACTAATAAACATTGGGAAGTGGCACCTCTTCTTCTAGTTTTGCACCACAACACCCACAAGACCATGCTTGGAATTCTGGACATGATTCTGAGCATGACTGACGATTCTGGGTGAGCCAGGGACTCTAAAAGTAAAGAAGGGAAGCCATGGGAGAATGATTACTACCAAGACTTGATTTTTTTCATAAACAAAAATAAAGTAATGTTGGGCATCACACTCTCAGCCATTCAGATTTACTCAGTAAGTCACACTTAAAGAGTCTTTAGGAAAATAAAGATCGGATCTAACGGGATTCAAATATTATAATAATCTTGTCAAACAATTCACAAAAAAACACATTTTGATTAATTTTTGTTGATGATGTTCTTTCTAACATTCTTTGGCTTTTTTTTCCCCTATGGTCTTTATATATTTTAATGTGAATATAAAATTGTGTACCTTTTCACCTAATTATATAATTTTAGCATTAATCTGGGGGCCAGGAAAGGTGATGAGTTATGATTATTTATTTATTTTTTTGAATTAAGGTTATCATTGATATACAATCTTATGAAGGTTTCACATGAGCAACATTGTGGTTGTTACATTCACCCATGTTATCAAGTCTCCCCACACACCCCACTGCAGTCACTGTCGATCAGTGTAGTAAGATGCTATAGAGTCATTACTTGTCTTCTCTGTGCTATACTGCCTTCCCCGTGACTCCCCTACATTACATGTGCTAATTATTATGCCCCTTAATCCCCTTCTCCCTCCTTCCCCACCTGCCCTCCTGCCCTCTCCCCTTTGGTAACTGCCAGTCCCTTCTTGGAGTCTGTGAATCTGCTGCTGTTTTGTTCCTTCAGTTTTGCTTCGTTGTTATACTCCACAAATGAGGGAAATCATTTGGCACTTGTCTTTCTCCACCTGGCTTAGTTCACTAAGTATAATACCCTCTAGCTCCATCCATGTTGTTGCAAATGGTAGGATTTGTTTTCTTCTTATGGCTGTAATATTCTCTGGCTTTAAGCACAGCTTCTGCTTTTGAAATGCCTATTTAACTTATATGTATTGTGATTTTTAAAAGAATCTACAGATCTACTCTCCTTAATCTTTTTATTATAATTAATGAATAACTCTTCCCACTTTCATCTACATTTGCCAAGCCCACAGTGGTAAATGGTCCTGACGGGGAAGACATGGCCAGAGGTGTGCTGATGGTGAGAAGCTGGCCCTGCCAGGGGAATGAAGACCCAAGCCATCGAATAATTTTGTAATTAGGGGCCACAGCAGGATGCAGTAAGCCTGGGCCCCAAGAAGAACCGGATCCCCACTCAGCCCACCTCCTGGGATTCAGATCAAAGCTGACAGCTGCAGTCTGTTCCAGTTTCCAAGGTGTGTGCTTTTTATAGGCCCCTGGAGACAGACCTGGGTGTAGGCAGCATCAGACGCTGGCTAAGGCTTGACTCAGCTTTAGTAACTACCTATTTGGGCAGGAAGCCAAACTCTGGGGCATCTGATCTGGAAAGGCTGAGTTTTTCTACACTGGTGTGAACTCCTGTAGCTTAAAGTAATATGCAGCTTTGTGGGCTGACCATCAGATCTTTAAGGGGGCAGAGGAGGGTACAGAAAATCCCAAGTTCCATTTCTACAATCATGACATTTACCGGTAGCAAGAGGCCAGAGAGATCACCAGTCCCTATTTGAATACTTCCCATGACTGGTGGGTGCACAACTCACATGGAGGCTATTACCTTTAAGCACAATTCTCAGAAATCTCTTACTTATATTGAGCTATGTGTCCATTTCTTTGTAGAAATAAACAGAATGACTTCATCACTCTTCTCATGTCAGTTATTCGGGTGTTTGAAGATGTATTGTCTTTGCTCTATGGCTTCTTTATGCTGAACACCTCCCCACAGGGCTTCAAGGTTTCCTGGTGGGGAGAGGGTTTGGAATTCCCAGTTCCCTTACCCACCTGGACACACTTTACCATTATTTCTCCCATGAGGACCCTGCTCCAAGAAGAACAAATTTAAAGCAGACATGACATGTTGTGAGCCCTCCCCTCATACACACACAGAAGTCCTTTCCTCCACCTGCTGCCAACTCCCCAGGTAGAAGCCAGAGGTGATAACAGCAGTATAACAAAGAGGACAGGGGTGTTTGGCAGCCAAGGAATTCTCCAGCAGAGACATCAAGAAACAAAGATCAAGGCTATTTCTTGGAAGATAGACAAGAGCAAACTGGCTGAGGTACTAAGGCTTGCAGGACACAGAAGGCATGTTCAACCGGGATTGTGACAAACTGAAGGAAGGGGCTACTTAGAGTTGTGGGCAGGACCTGGGAAGCCACGATGGGCTAAGGAGGCAATAGTGGAAGTCATGGGCTGAACTGTTCCCCCACAGAAAGATATGCTGCAGTTCAAACTCCTGGGACCTCAGAATGTGACTATTTGGAGATAGAGTCTTTGCAGAGATCATAAAGTTAAAAGAGGTCATTAGGGTATCACAATCTAATGTGACTTGTGTCTTTATTAAAAGGGAAATTTGGCTATACACACACACACACACACACACACACACACACACACACACACACACTCACACACACACAGAATGCCATGAGAAGATGAAGACAGAGATTAGGATGATGTTTCTACAAGCCAGCGATGGCCAGCCGACCACCAGAAGCTAGGGGAGAGCAAGGAACAGATTCTCTCTCACAGCCCTCAGAAGGACCCAATCCTGCCTTGATTTTGGACTTCCTGCCTCCAGAACTGGATGACAATAAATTTCTGTTTAAGCTTCCTAGTCTGTGGTACTGGTTTACAGCAGTCCTAGCAAACCAATCCCCGGCCCCTAAGCCTCAAGGCACGAGGAAGGGAGCCAGCCTAGAGAGGGGCCACCCAGCTGAAGCTGTATTCATAGAGGTGGCAATGTAAGGAGGAAGCTGGGCCATAAAGACCCCCACTTCTCTCTCCTCCCACCCTTCTGTCTTCTGTATCATCTAAGCCCATGGCAGCCAGCAGGCAAGGGTGGTAGGAGCTGCAAACCAAGAACCTACCTGGAGGGGATGTTGTCATACTTCTTTTAGGGCCTATCTATCTATATGGGCTCCTCATCTGATAGAGCAGGAGGGAAGTCAGGACAGCCTAGGCTAACCCTTTCATTTAATCCTTGAGGAAACTGAGTTCCAAAGAGGGCGTGTGTCAATACAGCCAATAAAATGCAGAACCAAGACTAAAGCTCAACTCTGGATTCTCAGTCACACACTCCTGCATATAGGACTGTTCTTTGTTTTATTGTTATTGTCCTTTCACTCATGCACCCTAACCTCTTTAGCACATCTTTTTATAATATTTAATTTTTTATTGACTAGGTAATATTTGGATATACAGTCAGATGAAATGATGCAGAAGCACAGACACAAAATGTGGAGAAGTTGGGACCCTTGTGCACTGCTGGTGAGGAATGTAAAATGGTTCAGCCACTGTGGAAACAGTATGGAGGTTCCTTAAAGAGCTAAGAATAGAATTACCATACGATCCAGAAATTCCACTCTTGGGAATGAACCCAAAGGACTTGAAACAGGGACTCAAACAGATATTTGTACACCAATGTTCATACAGCATTCTTTACAAGAGCCAAAAAGTGGTAATGACCCAAGTGTCTGTTAATAGATGAATGGACAAATAAAATGTGGTGCATATATATACAGTGTGGAATGTAATACTATAATAATATAATTCACCCATAAAAAGCACCAAAGTACTGCATCCATGCTGCAACATGGATGAACCTCAATGATACTATGCCAGTGAAATACACCAGACACAGAAGGACAAACATGTGATTCCACTTACATGAGGGACCAGAATAGGCAAATACATGGAGACAGAAAGGAAAATAGAGGTGATCAGAGGCTGCGGGGGTAGGGGGGTGAATAGGGAATTATTGCTTAATGGGTATAGTTTCTGTTTGGGATGAGAAAAAGATTCTGGAAACAGACAATGGTGATGGTTATACAACTTTGTGAATGTGCTCCATGCCACTGAATCATACTTAAAAATGGTTAAAATGGTAACATTTCTGTTATATACATTTTCCCACAATAAAAAAATACATTTTTTCAAAAAGAACATAGAATGAAAAGGATGTCCCCCTCCCACCCTTGTCCTTGCCACTAAGATCCCTTCCCCAAGAGCCCCCTGAGAAGTTTCCTGCGTCTCCCTCTGAAGGTGTCTGGGATCACAAACACCACCTCTCTTCCTGCACGTGCCCTTCCCTCTAACTTCTGTTTACCACACTAGACACATGGTTTTTATATTTTGCTTTTCACATTTAACAATATGCTTTTAAGGCCAATCAGTGGTATTCCCATACAAAGACTTTTACATAGAAAGTGCTCAACTTTTGAGGTTGACAATATTTACATTTTAATAAGGTATAGCACGTTAACTCCAAATAATGAATTAGGAATGGTGGAATTTCAGAACCCTGCCAAGTGTGTGTATACATGAGGAGAGAGTGGAGATACAGTCTTTTCAGTTCAGCTTAACAAGCATTTGTCAAGGCCATACCAAGAAAAAGGATGTTGGCTAGATGCTGGTATAATACTAGCCAACAGCTATAAAACTCTCACCATGTGGTAGCTACAGTTCTATCCATATTAACTTACTTGGTCTTTGCAAAAACCCTACGATGTAAGTGCTGTTATGAATTATTCCCATTTGACAGGGCAGAACTCACAGGCATGAAGTGGTAAGTAACTTGTCTAAGATCACAAAGCTAATGACTGCACCCAAAGTGGGGCTCCAGGGTCCTAGCTCTTGTTCTCTAACCCACCATGCTGCTTCTCAGGCATGCAAACATTTACCAAATTTCAAGCCAGGTCCTGGTAATGCCTTAGCTATAAGCCCCATGCTTGACAAGCTCATGGCTGACACAGGGGCACAATTCACCCTAATACAAAGCAGAGAACTGATCAGTGTTAAAAGAGAGGGACATATTGAATGCTCTGGGGGCCAGAAGAGGGATGATGAGGGATGCCCCAAGGAAGAAGTGACATCTGAGTGTGAGGAACCAACATTTATAGTCCCACACCAACCACTTCCTATGTTGAGTCTTCCCACCAACAATATTATCACCCCTACACTTCAAAGACAGAAAAAATGCCAGAGAGGCATTGAAGTGGCGAAGCCGGGATCCTGTCCCAGGATGTCTATAACTCAGAGCCAAGGTCTCTCCACAGAGAGGCCTGGCCACAAGCCCTGCTAGGTGTTTCAATGTCAATGACATCAGCCCTCCTCTGTCAGCATGTGTAGGATCTTTAGTCAGCTTGGAGTGAATTGCAGCCAGTTAACAAGCCAAATGCACTTTGAAGATAACATGGCCCATAAAAAGTGCTGGTTCCCACAGCTGCAGCAGTAAGGAAGGACTGGACCTTTGGGGAGAGGTTCGTGGTGATGGCAGTGTGAAAGCAGGGTTCCTGGGCGGGCGACCTTGAGGGAGGAGGCAGAGCTTCCAGGACTGTCCAAAAAATTCCTTCTCTGGCCCCAGTGGTGGGCACAAGCTAAGGCAGAAATGCCCAAACTTCAGTCTTCCATGACCAGGCACCCCCAAATTTTGCCATAACTACATTCTGCCTGTGCTATAATTTTCTTTGTCTTGTCATTACATTGACTCATTGAAAAATTATTCATTCTAAGCACAAGCATTTGTGAAATTATAAATTCCATGTGTTCATTGCATTTCTTCCTAGTATGTATGAAAGTCAATTAAAACTACTAAAACAACAAAATACAAAGTTTTTCCACACACCATCTAAAAGCCTCTTCTTTGTGGGAACCCTAGGCTATCGCACCTTTCTCCCTGGCAAGCAGAGGATTCACTAATCTCACTCTTCTTTTGCTCCACACCTGGGGCAACTCCCTTTTCCTTCCCTGGGCCTCAGTTTCCCCATCCTCTGGTTCCTTACAGATCTTATATAGTGAGGTGGTGAAATGCACAGATTCAAGTCAGTTGGCCAGGGTTTGAATGCCCACACTGCCCTTTCCTGGCAGTGTGACTTCAGGCAAGTCACTTAGCTCATCTCTGCCTCAATGGCATCGTCTGTGAAATGGGGACTACTTCACAGGGCTGTTGAAGCACTAAGCATCTGCTCCAAGGAGCCTACAGTGACCACCCTATTGTATAAGCCATGTATCCCCTGCCCCGAGCAACTTCTGACGCCCCCCCTTACTCTACTTGTCCTTTTTTCTATTGCATTTTTATTTGCTTCTAATAAACTATATGTTCAATTAATTGATTATGCTTATTCTTTTTTTCCTCTTGCTCTTCCCTGAGAATGTGAATTCTGTGACAGCAGAGATATTCACCAGTTTTGTTCAGTGATGTATCTGAGGCACCCAGGTAGAAGACTGGTCCTCCATAAATATTTCTTGAATAAATGGAATAAGGGAGTGAATCCTGAGTCTCACAGCCTCCCACAGAGTTAGAATCCCACAGCCCAGGAAAACTCAATAAACCCTGACCAAAGCCTTCTGTTTAATGTTCTGTAGTAATAGAGATTATTATGGAATAGTCCCTGACTCCAAGGGAAGCCAGTCTTTTCAGTTTCTAGAAGCACTAATGATACACCAACGGAAATGAAATTATCATCAAAACTGATGCCTTTCAGCAAGTCAAGGGATAGGGATGAAGCCGGTATCTGGTGTGGCTTTGAAAGTGGTATGTATTAGGTCCCGGCAGGGCCCCGAAGGTTTCACTCTCCCTGCCAGGTTGGGAAGGAACAGCTACTTTTACTGAGCACCTACAGGTGCAGGGGCTTCCCATCAGAGTAGTCCATTCATTCCTCAAAATGACCACATGTGGTGGGTGGAATTATGCCTATTTTACAGATGGAGAAAGAGGCGTGGAAAGAGAAGATGACTTGCCAAGGAGAACCCAGCTGATTTATTAGCCATGGAATCTGACCTGGAAGCAGACCCTCATTCACTCCCACTCCATGCTTCTGACCCCTGGAGCTTAGGCTTCCCTGAAACAAGTTTCTTCAGATGATGACAACGTACAGGCATATTTATTCACTGTGGAAAGATGCTCACAGCATGTCTTGAAAGCCAGACCTTGTTTCCTGACCCCAAAGGGCTGGCTCACTTCACCACAAGGCTGGGGCCCAGGAGATTTTGGCTGTTTGCAGGAGGTTCAAAAGGAGCCTCCTAAGAGATCCTGGGAAACAGCATACCCAGAAGCCATCCCCTTAAATCAACAGTGTGGATGGGGGTGCCCTGTATGCTGCTTTGAAAGACACCCCACTCCAACCTCTCACCAAATGCTTATAGAAAATATCAGTGGAAGTTTGTGGGAATGTAAATTAGTTCAATCATTGTGGAAAGCAGTATGAAGGTTCCTCAAAAAACTAAAAATAGAAATACCATTGGACCCAGGAATTCCACTCCTAGGAATTTACCCTAAGAATGCAGTTGCCCAATTTCAAAAAGACATATGAATATTCACAATAGCCAAGAAATGGAAGCAACCTAAGTGTCCATCAGTAGATGAATGGATAAAGAAGATGTGGTACATATACACAATGGAATATTATTCAGCCATAAGAAAACAAATCCTACCATATGCAACAACATGGATGGAACTAGAGGGTATTATGCTAAGTGAAATAAGACAGAGAAAGACAAGTATCAAATGATTTCACTCAACTGTGGAGTATAAGAACAAAGAAAAAAAACTGACAGCAGCAGACTCACAGAACCCAAGAATGGACTAACAGTTACCAAAGGGAAAGCGACTGGGGAGGATGGGTGGGAAGGGAGGGACAAGGGGCGTAAAGGGGCATTACGATTAGCACACGTAATGTGGGGGGGGGGGACATGGGGAAGACAGTATAACACAGAGAAGACAAGTAGTGATTCTATACTATCTTACTATGCTGATGGACAGTGACTGTATGGGGTATGTGGTGGGGACTTGATCGGGGAGAAATACAGTAAGCACAATGTTGCTCATGTAATTGTATATTAATGATACCAAAATTTAAAATAAATTTAAAAATATATATATATCAGTGGAAGAAGACACAAAACTCAGGGAATAGCTGTTCCCTCAGGGAGGAGAGTTGCATGTCTGGCTCAAGGGACGGAGAGAGACTTGCCACTTCTTCCCCTATAATTTCTTCAGTAAGAATATTGAACCTATGACTCTATTCTCTCTTCAAAAATAAATAAATAAAAGTAACATTTTTAAGTAAAGATGATCACAGTGTATAGTTGGGATGGGAGGAAGGTTACAAAGTAACTTAATAATCAAATTTTTATGTTTTAAAAATGCATATATGTCACCAATAATGGAACCCCTGATGGGGTGCACTGAGGACCTAGAATCACTTCTGTGGCTTTGCTGCCAAAAATGCAGAATCTGCTCAGAAGGACACATCAGGCCAACAAAATTACTGGCTTCTACTCTTCAATGTCAAGGTTGTGAAGAAAAAAGAAAAGCCCAGAAACTGTTTTAGATGAAAGGAGAATAAAAATGCAGGACGACTAAATGTCATTATGTTGCCGGTTCGATCCTGAAGCAGAAAAAGAAATTGCTATAAAGGATGATAGTGAAACAATCGGTGAAATTTAAATAAGATCTGTAGACCAGATAACAGTATCACGTCAATGTTAACTTTCCTGACTGTTGGTTACATTGTGGCTGTGTAAATTAATACCCTTGTTTTCAGGAATTACGTATTGAAGTATTTAATAGTAAAGGGGCAACCTACTCTCAAGGGGAAAAATCTAAGTATTTCTTATAAATATCTAGGTATTTCTTATAGAAATATATAAAGAAAGAGAGGAGAGATGAATGACAAAGCAGATGTGGCAAAATGTACCTCTGAGTACAAGATAAATATGAGAGTTCTTTGTACTATTCTGCTTGGTTTTCTTTAACTTTAAAATTAATTAAAAAAGGATAGAAAGTTATGAGCCAAAATCTTGTTAGTGCTTATTTCTGTATGGTGGGATTGTCATTGTTTCCTTTGCTTATTTATACTTCCCTCCTTCCCCCTCCCTCCCCCACCGCCCTCCCTCCTCCCTCCCCCTCCCTCTCTTCCTCCCTCTCTCCCTCTTCCTTCCTTCCTTCCTTCCTTTCTTCCTTTCTTCCTTCCTTCCTTCCTTCCTTCCTTCCTTCCTTCCTTCCTTCCTTCCTTCCTTCCTTCCTTCCTTCCTTCCTTCCTTCCTCCCTCCCTCCCTCCCTCCCTTCCTTCCTTCCTTCCTTCCTTTCTTTCCTTTTGAAAAAGTTATACAGGCATATGGTAAAAATAATTCAAATGCTAAAAAAATGCTCCTCCCTCCCAGAAGAACTTACCCTCAGCAACCACATCCCCCTCTCAGAGGTAACCATGATCACATATTTCTTGCAGCTCTAGCAGGCGTGTTCTGTTCACATACAAACATGAATGTGTCTCCCCACTGTCCCCCTGACAAATGGTGGCATCCTGTGCCTTGCTGTACACACCTTTCTGTACTGCTTTACTTCAGTTAACACTCTATCTTCATGATCCTTCTATATTGGGACATACAGAGCTAGCTCCCTAGCATTCCATTGCATTGACATGTCATAATCCACTGAACCCAATTCCCAATGTCACAAATAGTCCTTTTCCAATCTTTTGCAAGCAAGATTGCAATGGATTACACCCACTTATTTGTGTGCAATGTGTAAATAAATGCTTAGAATAATTTCCCACAAGTTGAGTTGCTTCTTGAAAGCACATATGCCTTTTACATTCCAGAGGTAACTGTGGATGTCTTGCAGTTTGCACATCACCATCGGTGTCTGAGCATACCTGTTTCTCCACAGCCTCCCCACATAAGTGCACTTCACATTTTTGAATCTATGTCTATCAGATAGATATTTTTTTTTTTTTTTTTTTTTTTTTTTTTTAACAAATAAAAAAGTTTATTAGAAATTGTTTAACTGGCATCTTGTATTTTTTTTTTTTTTTTTTTTTTGAGAGGGCATCTCTCATATTTATTGATCAAATGGTTGTTAACAACAATAAAATTCAGTATAGGGGGGTCAATGCTCAATGTACAATCATTAATCCATCTCAAGCCTAATTCTCGTCAGTCTCCAATCTTCTGAAGCATAACGAACAAGTTCTTACATGGTGAACGAATTCTTACAGAGTGAATAAATTCTTACATGGTGAACAGTACAAGGGCATTCATCACAGAAACTTTCGGTTTTGATCATGCAATATGACCTATAAACCATCAGGTCAAATATGAATATTCATTTGATTTTTGTACTTGATTTATATGTTGATCCCACATTTCTCCTATTATTATTATTATTTTTATTTTTAATAAAATGCTGAAGTGGTAGGTAGATGCAAGATAAAGGTAGAAAACATAGTTTAGTGCTGTAAGAAGGCAAATGTAGATGATCAGATGATCAGGTGTGTGCCTATGGACTAAGTATTAATCCAGGCTAGACAAGGGCAGCAAGACATCCACGGATGCAGAAGATTTCTCTCAAAGCAGGGGGGGTGAGGTTCTGAGCCTCACCTCTGTTGATCCCCAAATTCTCACCTGATGGCCCCCCTGCGACTGTGCCTGTCTTAGGTTGTTCCTCCCTTGAGGAATCTTACCCGTCTCTGGCTAACCAGTCATCTTCCGGGGCCATACAGGGAAATGTAAAGTTGGTAAGTGAGAGAGAAGCCATATTGTTTGCAAAGGTTAGCTTTTTATTTCTTTGCAGATTTATGCCCTGTGGCTTCTATGCCCAGCACTTGTCTCGAGGTATCTTTACCACCTGGAGGAATTATGATACTCGGTAAATTCGATATGAGGCACGAATTCTATTTAAGGTTTGTAATTAGGAAGGAAGAAGAAAAGCTATAGATGTAGCATATGAAGGAAACTTGGGAGGATTGATTATTTCTTTGACATATCTTCTTGTATAGTACCTTAAGTATGTATAGGTTTTAAACTACTAACTAATTTGCACACACATATTAACATAATAGGAATACGGTGACATAAACAAAGCAAATCTATAATTACCAGCCATCTCCAGTGAAGCCAAGAAAACCATTTAGGCACCCTAGGCATTTGTGAAAATTTATCTATAATATGATGGATATTTTCCAACTGTACTTGAACCATCAGACAAATTAAAGCAGCCCATTTCTGGGATCTGTTCACATCCCATATGTTCTTTTAACCATAGATAGTCTATAGTCATGAGATTTTGGGGTGCTACAACTTGCACCCCTCCCAACTCCTGGTTGAGTTCCAACAGTACAGATCCAGTCAAATTCGTTGTCTCACTGTATGCACATGCCAGCCTAGACATCTCCCTCCTCCTTCTTATGGCAAGTCCAGGAGACGGTGGGCTGGATGCAGCCACAACCGCAGCATCGTCCGGATCCCTGGGGAGGCTTTTTGATGATCATCCCCCGGCACGAGTCCTCCAGAGAGTGCTGATGCCGGAAGCTCCTCCTCATATCGTATCTTATTTCATTTTCTGGGTATCCAAGCTAGGCCTTGATCTTCTGCGTAGAAACAAACAGACCCTTTGCCCACACTTTGACATGCCCTCTATACCACTGTGCAGAACTCATTGGAGGTCAGCACACAGTAACTGCTTTTTTTTTTTTTTTTTTTTTTTAATTAAGAGAAAGGAATATTATCAGAAAAGAGTACCTCCATAGCTGATCATCTGACACCCTTTAAGTGATCAACATTAAGGATATTTAAAGCATGCGTTGATCTTTGATTTACCAATAGTTTTATCCTGTTAACGAGTAATCCCCCTTTTCTTTCTTTCTTTCTTTTTTTTTTTTTTTTAAATTTTTAATCTACCCTTACATGAAGAATACTATGTTTACTATGCTCTCCCCTATATCAGGTCCCCCCTAACAACCCCATTACGGTTACTGTCCATCAGCTTAGCAAAATGTGGTAGAGTCACTACTTGTCCTCTCTGTGTTGTGCAGCCCACCCTCCTCTTTCTCCCTCCCCCCCATGCATGCTAATCTTAATACCCCCCTTCTTCTTCCCCCCCCTTATCCCTCCCTGCCCACCCATCCTCCCCAGTTCCTTTCCCTTTGGTACCTGTTAGTCCATTTTTGGGTTCTGTAATTCTGCTGCTGCTTTGTTCCTTCAGTTTTTCCTTTGTTCCTATACTCCTCAGATGAGTGAAATCATTTGGTATTTCTCTTTCTCCGCTTGGCTTATTTCACTGAGCATAATACTCTCCAGCTCCATCCATGTTGCTGCAAATGGTTGGATTTTTCCACTTCTTATGGCTGAGTAATATTCCATTGTGTATATGTACCACATCTTCTTTATCCATTCATCTACAGATGGACATTTAGGTTGCTTCCAATTCTTGGCTATTGTAAATAGTGCTGCGATAAACATAGGAGTGCATCTGTCTTTCTCAAACTTGATTGCTGCGTTCTTAGGGTAAATTCCTAGGAGTGGAATTCCTGGGTCAAATGGTAGGTCTGTTTTGAGCATTTTGATGCACCTCCATACTGCTTTCCACAATGGTTGAACTAATTTACATTCCCACCAGCAGTGTAGGAGGGTTCCCCTTTCTCCACAGCCTCGCCAACATTTGTTGTTGTTTGTCTTTTGGATGGCAGCTATCCTTACTGGTGTGAGGTGATACCTCATTGTAGTTTTAATTTGCATTTCTCTGATAATTAGCGATGTGGAGCATCTTTTCATGTGTCTCTTGGCCATCTGTATTTCTTTTTTGGAGAACTGTCTGTTCAGTTCCTCTGCCCATTTTTTAATTGGGTTATTTGTTTTTTGTTTGTTGAGGCGTGTGAGCTCTTTATATATTCTGGACGTCAAGCCTTTATCAGATCTGTCATTTTCAAATATATTCTCCCATACTGTAGGGTTCCTTTTTGTTCTATTGATGGTGTCTTTCGCTGTACAGAAGCTTTTCAGCTTAATGTAGTCCCACTTGCTCATTTTTGCTGTTGTTTTCCTTGCCCGGGGAGATATGTTCAAGAAGAGATCACTCATGTTTATGTCTAAGAGGTTTTTGCCTATGTTTTTTTCCAAGAGTTTAATGGTTTCGTGACTTACATTCAGATCTTTGATCCATTTTGAGTTTACCTTTGTATATGGGGTTAGACAATGGTCCAGTTTCATTCTCCTACATGTAGCTGTCCAGTTTTGCCAGCACCATCTGTTGAAGAGACTGTCATTTTGCCATTGTATGTCCATGGCTCCTTTATCAAATATTAATTGACCATATATGTTTGGGTTAATTTCTGGGGTCTCTAATCTGTTCCACTGGTCTGTGGCTCTGTTCTTGTGCCAGTACCAAATTGTCTTGATTACTATGGCTTTGTAGTAGAGCTTGAAGTTGGGGAGTGAGATCCCCCCTACTTTATTCTTCTTTTTCAGGATTGCTTTGGCTATTCGGGGTCTTTGGTGTTTCCATATGAATTTTTGAATTATTTGTTCCAATTCATTGAAGAATGTTGCTGGTAATTTGAGAGGGATTGCATCAAATTTGTATATTGCTTTCGGCAGGATGGCCATTTTGACGACATTAATTCTTCCTAGCCATGAGCATGGGATGAGTTTCCATTTATTAGTGTCCCCTTTAATTTCTCTTATGAGTGACTTGTAGTTTTCAGAGTATAAGTCTTTCACTTCCTTGGTTAGGTTTATTCCTAGGTATTTTATTCTTTTTGATGCAATGGTGAATGGAATTGTTTTCCTGATTTCTCTTTCTATTGATTCGTTGTTAGTGTATAGGAAAGCTACAGATTTCTGTGTGTTGATTTTGTATCCTGCAACTTTGCTGTATTCCGATATCAGTTCTAGTAGTTTTGGAGTGGAGTCTTTAGGGTTTTTTATGTACAGTATCATATCATCTGCAAATAGTGACAGTTTAACTTCTTCTTTACCAATCTGGATTCCTTGTATTTCTTTGTTTTGTCTGATTGCCGTGGCTAGGACCTCCAGTACTATGTTAAATAACAGTGGGGAGAGTGGGCATCCCTGTCTGGTTCCCGATCTCAGTGGAAATGCTTTCAGCTTCTCGCTGTTCAGTATAATGCTGGCTGTGGGTTTATCATAGATGGCCTTTATTATGTTGAGGTACTTGCCCTCCATTCCCATTTTGCTGAGAGTTTTTATCATGAATGGATGTTGAATTTTGTCAAATGCTTTTTCGGCATCTATGGAGATGATCATGTGGTTTTTGTCTTTCTTTTTGTTGATGTGGTGGATGATGTTGATGGATTTTCGAATGTTGTACCATCCTTGCATCCCTGGGATGAACCCCACTTGGTCATGGTGTATGATCCTTTTGATATACTGTTGAATTCTGTTTGCTAATATTTTATTGAGTATTTTTGCATCTACATTCATCAGGGATATTGGTCTGTAATTTTCTTTTTTGGTGGGGTCTTTTCCTGGTTTTGGTATTAGGGTGATGTTGGCTTCATAGAATGAGTTTGGGAGTATTCCCTCTTCTTCTATTTTGTGGAACACTTTAAGGAGAATGGGTATTATGTCTTCTCTGTGTGTCTGATAAAATTCCGAGGTAAATCCGTCCGGCCCCGGGGTTTTGTTCTTGGGTAGTTTTTTGATTACTGTTTCAATTTCTTTGCTTGTAATTGGTTTGTTTAACTTTTGTGTTTCTTCCTTGGTCAGTCTTGGGAGGTTGTATTTTTCTAGGAAGTTGTCCATTTCTTCTAGGTTTTCCAGCTTGTTGGCATATAGGTTTTCATAGTAGTCTTTAATAATTCTTTGTATTTCTGTGGAGTCTGTCGTGATTTTTCCATTCTCATTTCTGATTATGTTGATTTGTGTTGACTCTCTTTTTCTCTTAATAAGTTGGGCTAGAGGCTTATCTATTTTGTTTATTTTCTCAAAGAACCAGCTCTTGGTTTCGTTGATTTTTGCTATTGTTTTATTCTTCTCAATTTTGTTTATTTCTTCTCTGATCTTTATTATGTCCCTCCTTCTGCTGACTTTAGGCCTCATTTGTTCTTCTTTTTCCAGTTTTAATAATTGTGATGTTAGACTATTCATTTGGGATTGTTCTTCCTTCTTCAAGTGTGCCTGGATTGCTATATACTTTCCTCTTAAGACTGCTTTCGCTGCATCCCACAGAAGTTGGGGCTTAGTGTTGTTGTTGTCATTTGTTTCTATATATTCCTTGATCTCTATTTTGATTTGTTCATTGATCCATTGATTATTTAGTAGCATGTTGTTAAGCCTCCATGTGTTTGTGAGCCTTTTTGTTTTCTTTGTAGAATTTATTTCTACTTTCATACCTTTGTGGTCTGAAAAATAGGTTGGTAGAATTTCAATATTGTGGAATTTACTGAGGCTCTTTTTGTGAGCTAGTATGTGGTCTATTCTGGAGAATGTTCCATGTGCACTTGAGAAGAATGTATATCCTGTTGCTTTTGGATGTAAAGTTCTATAGATGTCTATTAGGTCCATCTGTTCTAGTGTGTTGTTCAGTGCCTGTGTGTCTTTACTTATTTTCTGCCCTGTGGATCTATCCTTTGGGGTGAGTGGTGTGTTGAAGTCTCCTACAATGAATGCATTGCAGTCTATTTCCCTCTTTAGTTCTGTTAGTATTTGCTTCACATATGCTGGTGCTCCTGTATTGGGTGCATATATATTTAGAATGGTTATATCCTCTTGTTGGACTAAGCCCTTTATCATTATGTAGTGGCCTTCTTTATCTCTTGTTACTTTCTTTGTTTTGAAGTCTATTTTGTCTGATATTAGTACTGCAACCCCTGCTTTCTTCTCACTGTTGTTTGCCTGAAATATGTTTTTCCATCCCTTGACTTTTAGTCTATGCTTATCTTTGGGTTTAAGGTGAGTTTCTTGTAAGCAGCATATAGATGGGTCTTGCTTTTTTATCCATTCTATTACTCTATGTCTTTTGATTGGTGCATTAAGTCCATTTACATTTAGGGTGACTATTGAAAGATATGTATTTATTGCCATTGCAGGCTTTAGATTCGTGGTTACCAAAGGTTCAAGGTTAGCTTCTTTAGTATCTTACTACCTAACTTAGCTCGCTTATTGAGCTGTTATATACACTGTCTGGAGAGTCTTTTCTTCTCTCCCTTCTTATTCCTCCTCCTCCATTCTTCATATGTTGTGTGTTTTGTTCTGTGCTCTTTTTAGGGGTGCTCCCATCTAGAGCAGTCCCTGTAGGATGCCCTGTAGAGGTGGTTTGTGGGAAGCAAATTCCCTCAGCTTTTGCTTGTCTGGGAATTGTTTGATCCCACCATCATATTTAAATGATAGTCGTGCTGGATACAGTATCCTTGGTTCAAGGCCCTTCTGTTTCATTGCATTAAGTATATCATGCCATTCTCTTCTGGCCTGTAGGGTTTCTGTTGAGAAGTCTGATGTTAGCCTGATTGGTTTTCCTTTATAGGTGACCTTTTTCTCTCTAGCTGCCTTTAAAACTCTTTCCTTGTCCTTGATCCTTGCCATTTTAATTATTATGTGTCTTGGTGTTGTCCTCCTTGGATCCTTTCTGTTGGGGGTTCTGTATAATTCCATGGTCTGTTCGATTATTTCCTCCCCCAGTTTGGGGAAGTTTTCAGCAATTATTTCTTCAAAGACACTTTCTATCCCTTTTCCTCTTTCTTCCTCTTCTGGTATCCCTATAATACGAATGTTTTTCCTTTTGTATTGGTCACATATTTCTCTTAGTGTTGTTTCATTCCTGGAGATCCTTTTATCTCTCTCTCTGTCAGCTTCTATACGTTCCTGTTCTCTGGCTTCTATTCCTTCAATGGCCTCTTGCATCTTATCCATTCTGCTTATAAATCCTTCCAGGGATTGTTTCACTTCTGTGATCTCTTTCCTGACATCTGTGATCTCCTTCCGGACTTCATCCCACTGCTCTTGCATTTTTCTCTGCATCTCATCCCACTGCTCTTGCATTTTTCTCTGCATCTCATCCCATTGCTCTTGCATTTTTTTCTGCATCTCTGTCAGCATGTTCATGATTTTTATTTTGAATTCTTTTTCAGGAGGACTAGTTAGGTCTGTCTCCTTCTCAGGTGTTGTCTCTGTGATCTTTGTCTGCCTGTAGTTTTGCCTTTTCATGGTGATAGAGATAGTTTGCAGAGCTGGTACAAGTGACCGCTGGAAGAGCTTCCCTTCTTGTTGGTTTGTAGCCTTTTCCTGGGAGAATAGCGACCTCTAGTGGCTTGTGCTGGGCAGCTGTGTGCAGACAGGGCTTCTGCTTCCTGCCCAGTTGCTTTGGGGTTTATCTCCACTGTTGCTGTGGGCTTGGCCTGGCTGGGGCTGTTCCTCCAAAATGGTGGAGCCCCGTTGGAGGGGGAGCAGCCAGGAGACTATTTATCTCCGTAAGGGGCCTCTGTGCTCCCTGCTGCCCAGGGGGTTAGAGTGCCCAGAGATCCCCAGATTCCCTGCTTCTGGTCTAAGTGACCTGTCCTGCCCCTTTAAGATTTCCAAAAAGCACTCTCCAAACCAAAACAACAACAGCAACAATGAGAGAGGGAACAGAAAGAAAGAGAAAAAAAAGGAAAAAAAAGGAAAAAACAAGCGATTTTTTTTTTTTTTTTTTTTTGTCCTCAGGTGCCGGTCCCAGGCACCCACTCACTGGTCCTGCTGCCCTGTCTCCCTAGCACCAGGGTCCCTGTCCTTTCAAGGCTTCCAAAAAGCACCCACCCACCGGTCCGGCAGGGAAGGAACGCTCAATATTCTTTGTCCTCAGGCACTGGTCCCAGGCACCCGCTCACCAGTCCCGCTGCCCTGCCTCCCTAGCACCGGGGTCCCTGTCCCTTCAAGGCTTCCAAAAAGCACTCGGCAAAAAGAGAGAAAAAAAAGGGGAAAAACGCGCGATTTCTTCCGTCCTCAGGTGCTGGTCTCAGGCACCCACCCACCGGTCCCACAGGGAAAAATGCGGGATATTCTTTGTCCTCAGGTGCCGGTCCCAGGCACCCGCTCACCAGTCCTGCCGCCCTGCCTCCCTAGCACCGGGGTCCCTGTCCCTTTTAGGCTTCCAAAAAGCACTCGCAGAAAAGAGAAAAAAAAAAGGGGAAAAACGCGCGATTTCCTCTGTCCTCAAGTGCCGGTCTCAGGCACCCGCCCACCGGTCCCGCAGGGAAAAACGGGGGATAATCTTTGTCCTCAGGCGCCGGTCCCAGCCACCCGCTCACCAGTCCCACCACCGTGCCTCCCTAGCACTGGGGTCCCCGTCCCTTCAAGGCTTCCAAAAAGCGCTCGCCCAAAAGAGAAAAAAAAAAAAAAGGGGAAAAACGCGCGACCTCCTCCGTCCTCAGGCACCGGTCTCAGGCACCCGCCCCCAGGTCTCGCAGGGAGAAACGCGGGATATTGTTTGTCCTCCGGCGCTGTTCCCAGGCACCTCCTCACCGGTCCCGCCACCCTGCCTCCCCAGCAACGGGGGCCCGTCCCTCTAAGGCTTCCAAAAAGCGCTCGCCAAAAAAAAACTGCTCCGGTTTCTCTCCACCCGCCGGGAGCCGGGGGGAGGGGCGCTCGGGTCCCGCCGGGCTGGGGCTTGTATCTTACCCCCTTCACAAGGCGCTGGGTTCTTGCAGGTGTGGATGTGGTCTGGATGTTGTCCTGTGTCCTGTGGTCTCTATTTTAGGAAGATTTTTCTTTGTTATATTTTCATAGCTCTATGTGTTTTTGGGAGGAGATTTCCACTGCTCTACTCACGCCGCCATCTTGGCTCCCCCAGATAGATATTTTTAAATGATATCTATTATAGTTTTAATTTACATGTCTATTATTATAAGTGTAGATGACTATTACGTTTACTTTAAAAGCCATTTCAATCTTTTCTTCCTGTGTCATCTCTCCCTGCACTTACATGAATGGTCTAAATTCTCTCCCACAGACCCAGCCCTCCCACAGGGAAACCCATGGCATTAATCCCAGGCTGAGCCCTCTGTGCACCTCTCTGGGAGCTAAGAAGAAAACCATCTCTATCTCCTGATGCATGTGCACCACAGCCATGCCCGAGGACTTGAGTCTTCTTTCAGGCTTTCTAACTGTAAAGCAAGATAGTCACTGTAGGAGCTGGGATCATGGCTCAGCCCAGGCCCATGGCAGCTCCCAGCTCTCTGAAGGGCAGGCCAAGGTGCCTGTCCTATGGCCTGTCCTTGGACTCTGTGGTATGCCCACCTGCCCACCCTTGAGGAACAAAACTTCCTAGTCCCTCTGGGTTTCTGTGTTTCCCCCACATCTTTAAAAAGCTGTGGTGGGAAAAGAACACTTCATTCAAAGGAGGCCCTGAAAGGCCCTTTTGTGCTGCATCCGGCCCAGGAACCAGCTCAGTGTTCTCTGAAAGAGAAAAGTCTTCAACAAAAGCTGGCATCCTAAGAGCCTTGGAGGTCAGGCCCTCATTAACCAGCCCTTGGCATCCTTCCTCATCAGTATGGAGCCTGTGTTCCTGAACTCCCCCTGGCCCAGCTCTATGCAGATGTTGATCTTAGCAGTGGGATTTTTTTCCTCTCCAGGATTTGTAAGATTGCCACAGATAGGATCTTTGTCTGCCTGGGCACCTGGGTGAGGCTGGCCATTTCCAGGTTGTCAGCCATTATCTTCAATATGCCTGCACTGTGGACAGAGCCTGGGGTTTGGTACTAGTTAGACTAAGGGTCAAATCCTCACTCTGCCCCTTCCTGGCTGGATGACCTTGGCAGATGACCTCTCTAAGCCAGTGTTCTCATCCCAAATATGTATACACAATAGCACCTACTTTTCAGGTGATGTGCTGATGTCTTGGGATGCAGAAAAGGTGCAGAAAGGGGATATGGAGATCACAGAGGAGCAGAATTAGAAGGGATACATTGGTCAGGCTTTTCCTCTAAGGAACTGAAACCAAAGAAATAATCATTGAGTTCTAAAAAAAATGCAATCAAATTGTAACACTTTCTTTTGGGTTGAAACTCAGCAACTTCTTATTACCCTCTTACCTTCAAGGTATTAAAAAAAAAAAAAAGAAGATCCTTAAAGGGTGTAGGGAAAATGGAAGTTACCATAGCCAGGATCCTCACCTGACCCTAATTTACTTGCTCATTGTGCATGTGCAATGCTTGCAGGCACATGCTTGCACACATGTTGGCAGTGAGCCATAATTGTCTCTGTTGCTATATAAGGAACTCCACCCAGTGCTCTCTGCAGGGGTGGTGGGGTTACCCAGACGTGGAGATGCCCAGAGGCAGAGAGGGATTGTGAACTTGTTAGAGGCAGACTGATTCTAGCACTCAACCTGCCATCACAAGAATAAAGCTTGGTATAAACCCTTTTACCCACAATGTTCTGTTGTTATTCCATCTCACCAAATCCAGAATGAACTGGCTTGGGGCTGACATCCCCCTCAGGCGAGACAGAGAGTATTATGCTCAGTGAAATAAACCAGGTGGAGAAAGACAAATACCATTTGATTTCACTTATTTATAGAATAGAAAAACAAAGCAAAACAGAATGAACAAAATAGTAGTAGACTCTTAGACACTGAGAAGTGACTGGTGGTTACCAGGTTGAGGTGGGTGGGTGGGGCCAGTGAGGGGGATAAAAGGGCACAAAAATTCTCAGTCATAATGTAAGTTGGTCACAGGGATGGAAGTGCAGCATGGAGAATATTCTGTAACATCTTCCTATGTTGACAGATAGTAACCACACTAGTGGGGTTGAGGATTTAATAATATAGGTAACTGTTAAACCACTATGTTGTATGTATATTTAAACCAATGTAAGATTGTGTATCAACAATACTTAAATTAAAAAAAAAAAGATCCTTGTCCTGGCCTCTAAGGACCCCCGTGAGCTGCCTCCTGGGTCCTGCCCACCTCCTTGCCTCCAGGCTCCCTCTCTGCCTTGAACTAGGAGGCCCCGGCCAGTTGGGCATCTCTCAGGTCTATGATACTTCAAGCTCCCTCATCTCTCCTCCAGCCTCTGATCCTGGAAGCACCCTCTACCTGGACGACTACTCCACTCATCTTCCCACTCTGGCTAAGCCCTTGCTCAGCTGAAACATCACTTATTTGGGATGGGGTGGGGGGAAGGGCCCTGAAGCCCTGGTTGGGTTATTGGCTCCCATGATTCCCTGCAAGTTCCATCTTGTAACACCCAATGCATGTGTAACTTCTGACCCCCTGTTTTCCTTGCTGGGCTACAAGCTCCATGAGGATGCATTCCTAGAGCTGGCACTGTGATTCAGTGGGACCGGTACCTACAAGTGGCTCACTGAGGTTCTGGGCAGGAAAGGAAAGGGGGACAGGAGGCAAGGAAGGGAAAGAGAGGCTGGGGGGAGATGTGGATGTTCCGGGGGACTCACTGGAATCCCACAGCAGATGGCAGCCACCTGTTCATTTCCCATCTGGCTCAAGGCCCCCTGTGGATGAGGAGAGGGTAAGACATACACAGTGGTGGCACTAGAAGGAACAAGCCCTTTGAAATTCCCTTCTGGACCTCACTGGGTACTCCTTCCAAGCTTCAAAGTGGTTTTTAAACCCTAATTACCCCCTATGCTGTAGCCCTCAGCACTCACCAGACTTGGCCTCAACCTTCTTGTTTGCAAGTTAGGAAACTGAGCCCCACAGTTCAAAGCCTGTCTAGGGCCCAAAGAGGAAATCAGCCTGAAAGGCTGTTCATGGTCCTCTGGAAACTACCCAGTGTAGCAAGAGCTGGAAATTGAGAGTACTTGGGGCCTTAGTTTACCTACATGAATAAGGGGACAGTCCCTTAATTCTCTACTGTGGATTTGCCCAGTTTGGGGGTTACAAAGAGGCAGCATGCACTCTGGTCACATTTGGTCCTCCAACAGGTGTTTCAAGGATCGCAGTGCATTTTTTTAAAATAGAAGGTTTGTATAAATCTAGATTGGAGGATTATCTTGAAAGATCAAAAGGCCTGGCAACACTGGGCTAACAGTTCCATCCCCACATTTGTAAGGCCAGTTGGAGCTGAGCAGTGGCTGCCCACTCTATGCAGGGTGTGAGTTTGCCAACTTAACACAGACCCCAGGGCTCCTTCTTGTCTCTAACCTGGCTCCCTTCACTCATTCATGAAGCCTGCTGAACCCTCTAGGCATCTGAATCACAGCTCTTGCAGTATCTCTTCTTTTCAGTCACTACCTCTAGCTGTGTTGGCTTTCTCTGGATTTCTCAAAAAAGCCAAGTTCTCCTGATCATCTACATTTGCCCTCTTACAGCACTAAACTATGTTTTCTACCTTTATCTTGCATCTACCTACCACTTCAGCATTTTATTTAAATAATAATAATAATAATAATAATAATAATAAGGGAGAAATGTGGGATTCATATATACATCAAGTATAAAAATCAAACGAATATTCATATCTGACCTGATTGTTTGTAGTTCATAATGCGTGATCAAAACCGAAAGTTTCTGTGATGACTGCCCTTGTACTGTTCACCATGTAAGAACTTATTCACTATGTAAGAACTTGTTCACCATGTAAGAACTTATTCATTATGCTTCAGAAGATTGGAGACTGTTGAGAATTAGGCTTGGGGTTGATTAATGATTGTGCATTGAGTCCCCTATACAGAATTTTATTGTTGTTAACAACCATATGATCAATAAATATGAGAGATGCCCTCTCAAAAAAAAAAAGCCAAGTTCTTTCTAGCCACAGGGCCCTTGCATATGCTATTTTTTCTGACTAGAACACCTTTCCCTCCACAAGTCTAAGCTGAGGGTCACCTCCTCTGGGTCCCCCTTAATATATCTATAATTATCGCTCATGTCACATCACAACTTGTAATTTATTCATGGTTGTGCTTCTTTGTTTGTCTTCTGTCTCCCCTGTTAAAATATAAACTCCAGGAGGGCAAGGATTTGCTTGGTGATGTTGAGTCCTGCATCATCAGCACAGAACCTGACACATATTAGGAACCTGGCAAATATTTGTGGCATGACTACCTGAATGAATACATGAATGGGACCCTACCAGGCCCTGGGTGTGCATTCAACAACTGACCTGTCATCCCAGTCTTCCTGGGAGATGGGTAAGAGGGTGCTGTTTTCCCAGCCTCCCTGGAGGATTCACTCAGGCCCATGTTTGCAGGCATGTGTTGCCTTTTTCAGAAGCCCTGGGATAAAAGGTGAGTGAAACACTTAGGGGCTTTCACATTCAAACCAGGGCACATTTGTCAGGGAAGTACAGATGACTAAAAGGATCAAAGGATGGTGAGATGACAGAGCTACAAAGTGAAGCTTCTTCCAGATGAAGAAAAGGAGGCTTGGCTTGAATTAAATCTAAAAAGTCCCAAAGTGGATGCAGAGGGGGATGATAGACACCCAACCTCAACTAATAGAAGGAGAGGGCTCCCTTGATGTTTAAATGAGTTTAAGGCAAATAAAAGCCACCCTCCTCCACCTACTTTACTCAGAAGGACCTTATGTTTTCTATCCCAAGAGGTAGGATGAGCCAAGAATATAAACAGGTTTAAGAAGGCTCAGATTGCTAGGTGACAGATCTTAAGCTGGGGTGGAGGCCCATTTATGACTATGGGGTCAGTGTTGGGTTGATGTTGAATGAGTAAATGATGGCATGAGTGTCACCAAGAGTGCCCACCATCTGCTGCTTTGTGTGTCCCCAAGCTGTACCTGGATCGTGTTGAAAAGGTTCATCTTCCAGGCTTGGGAGTCAAAGCCACTCAAAGAGGGTCCAGCCACAGGGAAGTTATAGGGAAAGGATGGCGAAGCCAAAGTGGAAGTAAACCATCAGGGCTGGCATTTGGTACTGGATGAATGGAGGAGGTCTCTAAAGGGGCAAAGGGATGAGGTGGCATGAACAGGAATTGCCAGGATCTGGTCCAGAATCTGCTCCTGAAGTCTTATCCCAAGAAGAACAGCTGCTCATCATCGGCCATCCCCCACTTCTCCTGGGCCCCGCAGCAGCTGTATCCTAGTTAAATGAGAGAGGTTAGCAAGAGGACACACGTGGGACCTGTGGGTAAAAGCTAGGGGAGGTGGAGAAGGGGCAGGAGGGAGTTTTGCTCATCACAAAAGGGACTTTACTGAAGACTAATGCTCCCTAAAAGAGAATAGGCTCTCTCCAAAGGTAATGAGCTCCCTGTCACTGGAGCGGTACAAGTGAAACCCTGGAGGCCATTTCATGGCTCTTGTAGATGGTGTTCCAGCATCAAGTACTGCCACGATTCTTCACTTGGTGGCCGTAGATGGCCTTCAGAGGGCCACCCTGATACTGGATTCAAAATTTTTTCTGGACGAATGAACATCCTTTTCTTTTTTCTGCTAGGGAAGGTGTTGATAACTTTCTTTAGCTTCTCAAAATGATCTACAACTCAGAAAAGATTAAAACATCACTGAAAGGAATTTGAGGTCATTGTTTCCCAAACCTAGTTAAACATCAGAATCACCTGAGGAGTTAAAAAATATGAAACCCTCTTCAGATCCCACTCCAAGCCCAGAGTCAGACTCCCTAAAAATGTTTCTTTTTAAATCACATATACTGGATGACTCCGATGCCCTCAGCTAGGGACTAGTCTGAAGTCTCAGGTAACTAAAATGATAAAATAAATATGGTGACTTTTAAGAGACTGCACCCCTGAAGCTGTAGGATTCCAAGCCAGAGGTCACAAAACAAGACATGGTCCTGGACTGAAACCCCCATCGGCTGCTCTGGTCTGTGTTCGTTCATGAGGAGAGTATTTAAAACAAATAATCAACTTCGATCAAGGTGTAAAAATCGGAATATAGTACACACATATTTACATACAATCCAGATTTTCAATTTCTCCTATAAAATGAAAAGAGCTAACAAAATTTAGCCCTCATTTCCAAATCTCAATATTCAATTAGAGTTTATTCAGTTTGCCACACTTCCCACCACTATAATCAGCCTATTTCACTCATGTGCTAATTAGCCCCTGAAGACACTTAAAGTTGAGGCCCCTCTTTGAAGGTATAACAGAAATTCACTAATTTAGGAGACTGTTGACTCTAAGGTTATTCCCAAATTGAGACAGGAGTTTTCTGCTCCTGGACTGAAGGGCCTCAGGTGCACACTTTCCCCAGTCCCCTGCCTCCCACTCTGCTGACATCTAAGAGTTGTCCTATAATTCCGGTCCCAGGCCAAAGACTTCAAAGCTAAACAAGATCCAAACTGAGTTGGCATTAATCCTCTTCAGCCTCAGCCTGTTGTCTTCTGCCTGGCAGAACCTTCCCGCCTCCGCTTGCTTCCCATTAAAATTAACAAGCGTTGCAGGCAAGCATCAAAGGCAAAGTTGTGCCTTTAATATTCCAGGCAGGCCCAGGCTGTGATCACGGTGCCTCCCCCTTCTTCCTCTCTTCCGACTGAACTGAGAAACAGTTCAGCTGGGAGCACCAGAGTCAGAACATAGGCCGTCCTCATCTGTTTATATTTGTACAAAGGAAAGTTCCAGGGCCAGCAGAAACTTCACAGCAATTTTCTTCAAAGTGCCCTGCAAAAACTGGTCAATTATTCTTAGGAGACACTCCTAGAAGCGTGTGTTATTATCCCCCTTTTATTAGCAGGGACAGTAGGTCAGATGGCCTGCTCAAGGCCAGCGCAAGAGAGAGAGAGAATCAAAGGAGTAGCAGCGTAAATCTGTGTCCATCTGAGGCTCACTCAGACCTGTATCTGGCCCGGGAATTCTAGTACACCCAGGCTTTCGTGCCCATCTGGGGTGTTGTGGCCCCCCTCCTGTTCTCTTGCGGGGTTTCCCAAAGTCGAGCTGCATGAAGACATCAGGTCAGTGGCCCCACAGTCACTGAGGGGGGCAATAAGGTCTGTCATCAACACCTTTACCATGCAGGAAATGACTGTGGCGGCTAATTATTCTCTTGTATACAACCTTCAAGCTGTTGTCTTTGTTTTTTTTTTTGCCCCTGCAACATTAACTGAAAACGATCTGATTATTTTCAGAGAACTATATATTTATACTGGAGAAATCAACAAATAACTAGTGCACTATGGTTCCAAGTTATTAGTGAAATCCTGATAGGTGAGGAGGAGCTCTGTAGTTTGAGGGACCAAGTCTGTGCAAACAGAAATCCTCAGACCCCCCCAGGACTTGAGAACTGCACGAAACGTGGGTGAACTGTGAAAGAGCAGAACGGACGGCCTCCATTTTGTGTCCTCCATCTTGAATAACTGTGTCCCCTACATGACCCCTGGCGGGCCGGGACCGCCTCCATTTTGTTCCGTGTCCTCCATCTTGAGTAAGAAGTTTCCTGCTCAAACCACGCCCATTCCCACGCAAACCATGCCCAGCAACCTGTGCAACAAGACCCTGATCCTCCCCAGCCAATCAACTAAGGCCACAACTATCACCCCACCAACTGCTCCTAGACCCCTATAAAACCTTTGTGCTTTTAAAACTCTGGCATCTCGCAGCTGAGTCGGTGCAGATAGGAGATTGAGCTGAGCTAGCTCAAATAAAGGTTCTTTGCTTTTGCATCTGACTCGGCTCCCTCGTGGTCTTTGGGGATCATGAATTCTGGGCATAACAAACTGGAGAGCCCACTGTTAGGAGAGCAGGCTGCAGGGTTGCAGGTCTGAATTCACTCCCACATCTTTGGAGGAAAAGCTCCACCAAAAGGTGCCTGCAGACAATAATTAGTGAATTTCTTGAAAAGATGGCTTTCATCACAATGCTTTAAATACAAAGTGCTTCGCTGGGAGGTTAGCTGAGGGGATTGCCCTTCCAAATCTAGAGAAGAGTCATTTTCCAAACAGCTGGCTCTTTACCAACATCCAGACAGAGCTGGGAGGGGTCTGGGTAGTCACCCAAGTATGGACACCTCCTCATAGTTTATAGGAAACTGAGGTCCAGGGCAGGGAAATGAACTTGTGAGGGAGTGATGCCAGTGAGTTTAAAGGATTCAGTTGCCCTTAGTCCCAGTCTGGACTTAATACCCTAGGAGAGGGAGAAGACACAAGAGAAAAAGCGAGAGGTGAGAGGGTAAAGGGAGAATGAGGGAAAAGCAGAAGGGCAAAAAGAAGGGATTGGAGACAGAGCAGACAGAGCTGGGCATACACAAGACACCCCCGTTAATTCACACTCTGAGTGCAAGTCCTGTGGGGGTCGCCAGTGGCTTCTCTGGGTGGCTCAGCTCCCCAATTACACCATCAAACCTTCTTCATAGCCTGGGTGAGTGAGGCATGTGGCACCCTGTGGGTTCCTCACTGGTTGCTTAATCCAAGCAGGTGATTCTGCGAATGGCAACACTCTACAGCCGCCTAGGTTTCAAAAGCCCTGGGGGGTTTTCTTCCTCAATTCCTCATCTCACCCAGCTGATCCTGGGGACATGATAGGCAAGGCACTGCCCATCTGAGGCCTCAGGTTCCCGATTTGTAAATAGGGTTGGGATTGAGAGGTTTGCCCTTTCAGATCCGATGTTCTAGAATTGTTAATTCCAGGAGTTCTTCTGCTTCCCTCCTCCTTCAAGTATTCTTGAGAGGCATTACAGAGCAAACCCAGAACTCCTTACTCCGAGTCAATTTCAACTGGAAGGGTTTCTAAACAAAGGGGATAAAATGGCAGAAGCCTAAAATGACTTTGCGAACATCTCCCCACCCCCACCCCCGCCCCATGGGCTTAGCGACTGCTTGTAGAGCTTGAAGGCTGAGGATGCAACTCCAGGCTGCTCCTCCACTCCCCACTCCATCTTTTGAGTGGGCTTCCTGGAGTATACCAGGATAGTCATTTTCTTCATCTCCCAAAGTCACTTTGAGCCTCCTGAACACAGAAATTATTAAAACCAGAACTGTGGGTTTTCCTCCAAGATCAGGAACAAGACAAGGATGTCCACTCTCACCACCTTTATTTAACATAGTACTGGAGGTCCTAGCCACGGCAATCAGATGACACAAAGAAATAAAAAGCATCCAAATTGGTGAAGAAGTTAAACTGTCACTGTTAGCAGATGATATGATATTATACATAGAAAACCCTAAAGATTCCACCAAAAAAACCTATTAGAACTAATAACTTAATTCAGCAAAGTGACAGGATACAAAATTAATACACAGAAATCTGTTGCATTCCTATATTCTAATAACGAATTAGAAGAAAGAGAAATCAGGAAAACAACTCCATTTGCAATGCATCAAAAAGAATAAAATACCTAGGAATAAACCTAACTAAAGAGGTGAAAGGCCTATTCTGAAACCTACAAGACACTCATGAGAGAAATTAAAGAAGACACCAATAAATGGAAATACATCCCACGCACATGGATAGGAAGAATTAATATTGTCAAAATGGCCATCCTGCCTAAAGCAATCTATAGATTCAATGCAGTACCTATCAAAATACTGACAGCATTCTTCAATGAACTAGAACAAATAGTTCTAAAATTCATATGGAATCACAAATGACCCTGAATAACCAAAGCAATCCTGAGAAGGAAGAATAAAGCTGGTGGTGGGGGGGATTATGCTCCACAACTTCAAACTCTACTACAAAGCCACAGTAATCAAAACAATTTGGTACTGGCACAAGAACAGATCCATAGATCCATGGAACAGAATAGAGAGCTTGGATATTAAACCCACACATATATGACCAATTAATATATGATACAAGAGCCATGGATATGCAATGAGGAAATGGCACCCTCGTCAACAACTGGTGTTGGCAAAACTGGACAGCTACATGTAAGAGAATGAAACTGAATTATTGTCTAACTCCATATACAAAAGTAAACTTAAAATGGATCAAAGACCTGAATGTAAGTCATGAAACCATAAAAATCATAGAAGAAAACATAGGCAAAATTCTCTTGAATATAAACATGAGCAATTTATTCCTAAATACATCTCCTTGAGCAAGGGAAACAAAATAAAAAATGAACAAGTGGGACTACACCAAACTAAAAAGCTTCTGTACAGCAAAGGAGAACAAAACGGCATCTTACAGTATGGAAGAATCTGTCTGTCAATGATTTATCTTATAAGAGGTTAACATCCAAAATAGACAAAGAACTCACATGCCTTAACACCCAAAAAACAAATAACCCATTAAAAAATGGGTGGAGGATCTGGACAGATACTTCTCCATGGAAGAAATTCAGATGGCCAACAGGCAGGTGAAGAGATGAGCCAAATCACTAATCATCAGAGAAATGCAAATCAAAACCACAATGAGATGTCTCGTGTTAGGATGGCCAACATCTAAAAGACAAGAAACAACAAATGCTGGTGAGGATGCAGAGAAAGGGGAACCCTCCTACACTGCTGGTGGGAATGTAAATTAGTTCAACCATTATGGAAAGCAATATGGAGTTTCCTGAAAAAAATTAAAATAGAAATACCATTTGACCCAGTAATTCCACTCCTAGGAATTTACCCAAAGAAAACAAGATCCCCGATTCAAAAAGACATATGCACCCCTATGTTTATTGCTGCACTATTTACAATAGCCAAGATATGGAAGCAACCTAAGTGTCCATCAGCAGATGAATGGATAAAGAAGGTGTGGTACACACATGTACACAATGGAATACTATTCAGCAGTGAGAAGAAAACAAATCCTGCCATTTGCAACAACATGGATGGACCTGGAGGGTATTATACTCAGTGAAATAAGCCAGGTGGAGAAAGACAAGTACCAAATGACTTCACTCATTTGTGGAGTATAAGAACAAAACAAAACTGAAGGAACAAAATAGCACACTCAAGACTCCAAGAAGGGGCTAGTGGTTATCAAAGGGGAGAGGGTGGGAAAGGTGGGTGGGTTGGGAGAAGGGGATTAAGGGGCACTATAATTCACAATCACAATATAGGTAAATCACTGGGAAGGCAGTATAGCATGGGGAAGACAAGTAATGACTCTATAGCATCTTACTTTGCTGATAAACAGCAACTGCAATGGTGGGGGAGGTGAGGACTTGATAACATGGATGAATGTTGAAACTACTGTCCATGTGAAACCTTCATAAGATTGTATATCAATAATACTTTAATACAAAAAAGGATTTATAGTAAAAAAGGATGAGGAGAAAATAAACACATTTTCAGACAAAGAAAACAACAAACAAAACCAGGACTGTGGGGAGATAGAGACATGCTGTGTGTCCAAGAAAATGATACCAACTCGTCCCAGAGTGGGATTGGTTAGTGGTACATCACACAGAGCAACCACGGAATGCTGCATGTTAGGAAGAATACTGGACCATGTACAGGAGACCCAAATGGCTAAAAATCTCAGGATAGCATGCTCAGCCTCAGTAGTAATAAGGAGAATGCAAATCAGCAACCAAGGGAATGCCGTTTCATATCTGTCAGGCTGGCAAAGATTAAGTCTGATGATACGAAGTGTTAATGAAGACATAGAAAAATGGGCACTTGAGTACAGTGATTATGGGAGTGTAAACCTCTGGTGAGCAATTTGGGGACATGTAGTAAAACAGAATAAGCATGTTCCCTTCAATCCAGCAAGTCCATACCCAGGTACACCCCCCTAGTGAAACTCTGGCCCATGCACATAAGGAAATGTATATATTGAGATAGTCACTGCAACAGTGATCATAATAATGAAAAAGTAGAAATAAATGCTCATCAACAGAAAAAGGATGAACTGTGAAATAGTCATATAACAGAATGTTGTAAAGCAGTTAAAATCATAAATTTGAAACTGCTGAGAAAAAAAAGCAAAAAACAATATAAAGGGCTATATAGAGAATGATGCCATTTTAAATAAGGTTTATAAACCTGTACAACAAGACTATGTAATTTTATAGATACATATACATGTAGTAAAAGTAGAAAAACATGCCTGGGCATGGTAAACACTTACTTTGTGACACTGGTTCCCAGGTTTGGTGGTGGGGTTAGCAAGAGATATGGGAAGTTTACACAAGGACTTTACACTCTCTTTGATTTTTTGTTCCATTAAAACATACAAATGAATAGGACTTAATATTTGATAACTTTGGAAAGTTTTATTTTGAATTTTCTGTTCTTATCTGTTTTTTTAAATTGTTCAGAATTTAAAAAAAAAATTTATGGAAAAGAAGAGAAAACCAGAAAGCACTGGGCAGGAGTTCCAACTGGGATTCCAGGCACAGAGCTGCTGGATCACACTGCCCCTTGGGCAAGTCCACTAACCTTGAAGGCAGAGCTTGTGTTCAGCAGTTTCCCACTGGTTCTAGCTGCAGTACCCCCGACCCCAGGTCTCCAGGTAAAGTTATTATTTGGGGGGTGGATGGTGGGATACACAAGACAAAAAAGATTTTTAAAAGAGGAGCTGCCCTGTTTAAATAGAGGAAGCGGGGGAGGGGTGGGGCCTAGGATCCCGTCTGCAGCAACCTCTGCATTACACCTCCGTGAACCCCCCGGCTCTGAGCACACACAGTGTGGAAACCCCTAGACCAGCCCCAGTGTCCCATGAGCAACCCAGAGGTTACCTACCCTGGGAGAACTGAGTGGCCAAGACTAGGGTAAGGCAAGCGAGGCACCAAGTGCTCAAAATTGAAGGAGACATTCACTGGCAGAGTCGTTCCCCTGCCAACCCCGCACTGTGTGCCCTCCCAGAAAACCTGCTTGCACTCTTTTTCTGACAGCTGTGCACGTGCTTATGGCCCCGCCTGGAGAGCAAGCTCCTGGGGACCAGGCCCTGTGTCTGGCTGCCTTACCCCATCCAAGGGGGTGAGGTGAAGCCCAGCACACAGTAGGCCCTGAATAGGTTTGCTGAATGATTGATGGATAGAAGGGCAGGAGGGACAGAGGAGGGGGAGGAAAGAGGGAAGGAAGGAAGGGAGGGAGGGAGCGAGAGAGCCTCCTTCCCCCTCTCTAAAGCCCTAATCTGGGCTGTCAGCCAACCCAGACCAGCCATTCTGCTGCTGGGGGCAGTGAGTGTGGGTAATTGTTGGTTTCTGCTTTACTGGTCCTTCCTCCAGGGCCGTGTGCAAAGCGGAGGGTTTCACTTGCCCAGTGGGTACTGAATTATAGCTGTGGAGCTGGAGTCCTTTGTAATTAATTAGCAGCCACAAGCCCTGGGGAGCCTGTGACATTTGCTGAGTACACAGGTGACTGGGCACAGAGCAAAAGGTGGCTCCTAATTAGCCTTGGCCTGATTTTTACAGTCTGCAGCGCTGGGACCCCCTCCTTAGTGCTGGTTACACACTGGCTGTGGAGTTTTTACTGTGGCTCTGTGAGCAGAATTGGGGGCCAGAAAAGCAGACTTCTATGTGTGCATATTTTGGTTGGGAGGAGAAGCTTTCTTAGAACTATCCTGAGAGAGAACAGCCCCAGCCTCTCTGTCTGTCTCTCTCACAAACACTCAAATACACATTGCTACCTTAGCTGATGGAACAAGTCTCTAGAAAATGTATTTAAAGGAAATGTGAGGAACCTTACAGTTTATCAAAATCTACAAAACCTCTTGCTGATGATAAGATCTTTAAAACTCCCTCAGCACAGCAGTCAGCACTTGGATGACTGAGAGAAGCATCTTATCAGCCCAGCAGGAGAGGAGTAGATAGTGTGTGGGGACTGGGGGGTTCTGGCCCTGCTCCTCCAAACCAGCCTCCCACCCCCAAACCCAGCCCTCCAGGGGTTGGGCCTCTGATCTGGTGTTCACCCCCATGCATCATGTTTTTCCAGGCTGGGCCATGGACAGATTTGTAACAAAGATGTTTGTCCTTTGTGTTCTCCAAGGCTTCCTACTTCTTTCTACTCCAGTATCTCCAGTCTTGCTCCTTCTACTTACTATCATCTCCCTTCTATAGATGACAGACTGCTCTTTGGAGAGGTGATATGCCTTACCAAAGCATGGGAACTAAACTCCAGGCATATCTGAGTCCGTATCCAGCTGCGTATAAACGTATCACTCCACTATAAACATGACATCTTAATAGCAACTACCATTCCTTGAGCACTTGTGTGTTGAATGCCTGATCTTCATTTTCTGTTAATCCTCACCCAAACCCCATGAGTGGACCCACTTATTCCCATTTACAGTTGAGGTTCATAGAGATAAGGGAACTTGTCTGAGGTTGTAGGTAAGTAGATAGAGGAGCCAGAATTGGAACCATGTGTGAAAGACCACAGCCTGTGAGCTTCACTATGTTCTCTCTTGCTAGAGTGTGAAAGGTTGATGAGATGTGCACAGTCAGTGTGACCAGACTCTGTGTCTCACTCTCTGGATGCTAAATGTTAATGGTGAAGCTGGGAAGCAAATTACACTTCTTCCCACTTATCAGATGGGCAAACACTTCAAAGTTTGAATAGAGGAGGTACTAGAGGAGAAGGTGGGAAGTGAGGATTCTTGAAAATTGCTAGAGGGAGTGTAAATTAGTATAAGATTTTCAGAGAGCAATCACCCCCACCCCCACACACAATCTAGCCATCCTTCTAGGGATGAGTGAGCCTTGTATAGTCATGTACATGATATGAATGAGGATGTTCCTTGCAGCAGTTTTATAATAAAGAAAATGTGGTATAAGGGTCCAGGGCAAGGGCAGATACAAGTAGGCCAGTTAGGAAAGGAGAGCTGAATCTTCACGGGAGATGACGGTGGCTCAAACCAGGAGGCAGTAGTGGAGGCAGACGAGACTGTGAGAAGATCAGGTTAGAGGTGGAACAGGAAACAGGAACTCATCTGGGGGGGTGTAGAGTTTGAGATGCTCTTTGACATCCACACAGACATGTTGAGTAGCAGCTGGAAATATGGGTCTGGAGTTCAAAAGACAGGCTCAGGCTGGGGATGTACATTGGGAGTCACTAGCACTTAGATGGTGTTTAAAGCCATGAGCCTGTTAATCTTTTATTCTTATAAATAAAAGAGCTGGAGCAAATACGACAATGTGGACATCTATTAATTCTGGGAGGTAGATACAGTGGTGTGTATAATACTATTCTTTGTACTTTTTAATATGTTTGAACTTTTTAATAGTAAAATTAATTAATAAATAGTTTATAAGGCCACAAGTCTCCAAACTGCTGACCAGTTCTGTCAGAGTCCCCTGGACCTAAAGGGTGGGTGCTGGCAATGAGTTGCACACCCAGGTTCAAATACCTCTGCCATCAATTTAAGCTCAGTGACTGACTGGGGATGGACCCTGGCTCTCTGAGCTCCTGTTTCCCCTTTTGTACAAAAGAAGTGGGCCCACAACTTCTCAGGGTTCTTCCAGGGCTGACCATCCAGGATTCAATGTGGTGCCCTACAGGGCTCCTGCCTTCTCTGATTTTATCCACCTACCTCTCCTGCATAGTCCTACCTATAAAGCCAGAAATACCTTATGGTAGAATGTCAGCTTTGCCTCCAAACAGATGTAAACAGAAGAGTCAGAGAGGACAGAGCCCCACGGTCATCAGGCCCTGGGATCCAAAGGGAATTAGACTGAGCATAATAGTGAGAAACCAGAGACTGAAACTCACCACAATATTTCTGCTGATGAATGCATCCTGCTCATGACTGGGACAGGTTGAAGAAGTCTATAAGCCTGAAGCATACAAATGGGTGGATGGCTCTACTAATTTGCCAAGTTGTAATAGGCACAGATAGATAATAATGGTATAATAATGATATTTATGTGATAGATTATGAACTAAGTGCTTAACATGCATTCTCTCATTTAACCCTCACAGCAATAGTGCTGTAGGGTTACCATTTTTACTAGCAGACTTAGCAACACAGGAAAATGAGGCTCAGACAGGTCAAGCAATTTGCCCCAAATCATGCAGCAGAGCCTGGATTAGAACTTGGACGGCATGATTCCAGATGTCAAGCACTTGAAGGCTCTTGGCCAACAAGGTCCTTGACATCTCTTCAATAAGAACCAGAGAAGATAGCCAAGCTGTAACTGTTAATTGAACCATTTATTCAGCAGCAGCCTATAAATAGTTGAGCACCTACTACGTGGCAGCACTCACTGTTATTCATAAACACAGCTTCTGGTCGCAAGGAGCTTGTAGGCTAGAGATAGGCCAGTTTATAAACCAGGATAATAAACTGATGGCTCCAGGCAGCTCCTGGGTAGACACGTGTGTGCAGAGGGTTCCTATATGGGAAAGGATGGTGGTCCTAAAAGCAAAACATGGACCAGGGTGTGGAGTCATGGCACAGGACCTTTCTCTGCCATCTTTCTCTGCTGTGTATTTGTGCACTTTTTTCTGGATAGAGGGTCCAGGGCTTTCATCAGATTTTTAAAGGGCTCCTTGAACCCTCCTAGAAGGCTAAGGATCACTTCTCTGAAGATATATTAATTTTCCAAATGGGGGTTTAAGCTGTGCCTGCCAGCCACTGCATGTTCTAGAGGTGGCATGTATGTGCTTCTCCTGCTGCCATGAAGAGACCAGAGTGAGACCCGGAAGACAGACCAAAGGGCAAAAGGGGCCTGTGGACATGCTTCCCCAGGCACTGGAGGAAGGATTGTGTAAAAGGAACTGGACAGTTCAGCGCACAATTCAGCATGGACTTGTCTGCCCAGTGCTACACATGGTTGTTCAGTCCAACCAGCCCAGAAACTGGGAAATTTTTTCATGCTGATATTATCATTCAGTTGGGCTTTAAGCAACATCAGCGTGTCAATCATCAAACAGAGAAGCAATTCCTGGCTTAGAGAGTGAGGAGGGAATGGCTTAGGTTAAGGGTAAAAATAATACCTTCCTCTCTCTGAGCTCACTTGGTTGGGCCATACCTTCTAGAGCATTCATAATTGCTACAGGGCACACACCAGATGGAGGAAGGGGAGCTGGGCCTGCCAAGGGGTGGGCTGGACTGGGCTTGGAATGCAGGCCCAGGAGGGTAGGTCCAGCCCGGGGACTCTGAGAGTAGCCCCGTCCAGTTGTGGGTCTCCTGGACTGAGATGTCCTCCTGACCTTCTGAACTGTAAGCTCTGTTTTTACTCACCCTTGGCTCCCCAGTGCCCAGCACAATGCTGGCCCTTGGAAGGTGTTGAATGAATCAATATGCCTGGATGCCCTAGGGCTGCAAACTCCTTTCAGACAGGGACTATTTTTGGATCACTACAATACTGCCACTACTTACCCCTCCCCAGTGCCTTACTGATGACCTTGGGATTGAATCCCATTCTTCTCACTAGAAGTTCTGAGCTCAAACCCATGATTGCATGGGCCAGACTGAGGCCCCAGGGGTCCCTATGGATGAGTGATGGAGGCACCACTAACCTACAAATTGGAGAAACTCTCTCCGCTGGTTATGGTGGGGCCCCACGTTTTTGCCTTTCTGAATGGTGATGGTATGTTTCTGCAGAGGTGCTCAAAACCCACATGCAGGAGATTCATACATTTGCCCACTCATCATTCACGCACTCATTCATTTGTTCACTTACATGCTCACTCACTCATTCATGTCTTCAGGTCATTCGACTATTCATCTGCTTCATTCCTTCAGTCAACATCCACTAAACGGTGTGCAGAATATTATGCAAATACAGAGATGCTTCAGACACAGTCTTGCCCCTGCGAGGTCCCAGCTTGCAGCAAGAGGCATGAACACAAATAATCATACAGTAGAGTAAAAAGTAGTAAATGTCATGAGGAATGTACAGACACATCACTGAAGGGCCAGAGAGGGAAGAGACTTCTCCCAGCTGGAAAGGGAGAGATAAGAGGCAGCTTCCTGAAGAAAGTGTAATCAACAGCAGCTCCAGAATTTCTGTACAGAGAGTGGGTGAGGATAGCAGCTTGTGGGGAAAACTCGAAGTGGCATCATCTGGAGGGCGCCTTATGTAAGAAAGAAAAGTAGCCTGTGTCTATAGCAAAGGATGAAGTTATGAGGAAGATGGGTAGGGGTTAAGTGTCCCCAAGTCCCCTCTTGCTTCCATCACACAAGAAATGGCACTTGAGCCCAGGCCTCGGTAAGTGGAAAGAATTTATTTGGGCTTTGTTAGGTGGTAGGGAAAGGATGAAACCTGACTGGGGCAAAGGCCTGGAAGTGGGGAAGTTCAATGCAAGTAGAGGGAGCCTGGAGTCCTCGGGACAGGGTAGAAAGAAGAAGCAGGCAATGAGTGTGGAAAGGTAAGATAAGCCGGGGATGCAAGGCTAAGATGTATGGGCTTCATTCAGCAGAAGGTTTCAAGCAAGAGAGTAGCATGGTCTCTGCTGTTTTTAGGGCTGTATCTCTGGAGTAGTGTAGAGAATGAAGAGGAGGAGGTGAGGGCACAGGAGACTCATTCCAGGTCCCTCCTAATATTTAAAGGGACAGAGCAAGAGTACAATTGGAGGTTCACATACCACCTGGTTAAAATATTTAAAAGTTATAAATCAAATTAACAAATGAAATACATCCTGTCCTCCTACCTTGACAAAGAGAGTTTCATAGCAACCTGGAGGGCCAGGTTCAAATCTGTAATTCTCACACGGGAACACAGAGGTGCCAGGGGATCCACCATGTAGCCCCAACACCCAGTCTGTGGCCCACCTCCGTTCTCTTCCCACCCCAGCTCCTTCCCTTGCTGTGAGAGGCCTCACACACACCCAGCCCACACATCCACACTGTTTGCACCCCCAGCAAACAGCCAGCTCCAGCCACTCCTCAGGTCTTGAGGAGAGCTGTACATCTGCCCTCAGTGGTCTAGAGATGAAGATCAAGCAAACCTTTATAAGCAAGCAGGCTTGGGATGACAGAAAACTCCAGATCTACAGTGCTCCATGTGTAGTCTAGGAGAGGCTCAGGCACTGGGTGGGCACATACCCCTGACTACCAGCCTTCACACCCAGGCGGGCTGCAGGGCACACCCAAGACAGGACCTGATAGGGTCCTTCTAAAGCCCAGGGCCCAGGCTTTTACAGGTCATCAGGGGAGACAGAAGGAGGTGCTGAGCCAGGCAGCAGGAGCCCCTGTGAAGGGGGAACAGAAAGGCTGATAATAGAATGCACAGGGCTTGGAGACCAGGTAGATGGGATGTAGCTCCCAATCTGAGCATTGCAAGTACCATCTGAACCTGAGCCTGGCTCCCTGACACGCCAGCAGGTGGGCAGATGGGTGGGTGCAGACACCTGAGCCCCTTGTGAGAAACCACTGGGCTGGTTTTGCTGCTCCCCTCTCCTCTGCCCTCCTTCTGCTTGCTCACCCCAGCCCCCAGCCACAGCGTCTGGCTGGGCCGTGTGCAGGGCGTCTGGCCCCAGGGAGTGATGGAGTCAGCAGAAGTCTACACCTACATGGCTATAAATAGGGAGCCTCTGGCAGCTGCTCACTTAGCCTCCCTACCTCCCCAGCTGTGATAGCACTGGAGCTTCTCGGACACCTGGACCATGGACCCTGGGGAATGTAATTGCATGTCTGGTGAGTAAGGATCCCCACCCTGGGGTCCCAGCACCTTAGTACAGCTTCCTACTGGGAGTCCCCAGGACTCTGATGACTGCTTCTCTTCATCCAATTAGGAGCCACCAATGAATGGGGTTTGTCTCAGGCTGGTGGCCTGGGGCAGCTCTCACTTTGTGTGGCTACCTGCCTGATGATGTGCTAGCATTGAGATCCTGGCTCAGGGGTGACTGAGGGGCACTTAGCCGCAGCCCCTAGGGGCAGTCACCAGGGCAGGGAAAGAGCTCTGGCCCAGAACCTGGCTACTTGGCTTGGGTGCCCTGCTGGCATTCACTCCTGACACAGTATTTTCAGGCCTCAGTTTCCTCATATGAAAACTAGGGTCCCTCATCCCCACTGCTCACTTCCCAGTGCTAAAATCATAAAGCACTTGCAGGTGTCAGGGGAGATACTAGACACGTATGCGGACTCCTGCATCTCTGAAACCCCTTAATTCCACAGAAGCTTGTTGGCCAGGAGGAGAGAAGTCAGGGTTCAGAGCCAACCTGAGCCTTGGGAAATGGTATCAAGAAGTATCACAAGTCTGTCTGTCTGGTCCTTAACAGGACATGTCTGCACCACAAACTTGCCAAGGAGACAGAAGTTTCCAGCATTTTGAAACTTAAAATGATAGGTGGGATGATTTTTAAGTGTAGGTGCTTTTGTAATATGAAAACCAGTGAGGCTACGGCTCTCACTTTGAGCTGGTTTATGTCCTTGGATCCTTCTCTTACCCATTCAGGGTTTCCATCCTGCCTGATACCTTGAAAAGGTGAGGAAGTTATCAAAGATTTCGACAGTCCCGGGGAACCTTGAGCTTGGTAGACTTGGCCTAGTCTAGAAGTTCCCAAAGCTGATCGCACATCAGAATCATCTGGATGGATTTTTTAAAATATTGATTCCCTTTCCTCACCTGGACTTCAGAATCAGAGTATCTCAAGGACTGGTCCCCTGAATCTGCACTTTAACAGCATCCTAGTGAGGGGCCCATGCAGCCACTCCAATTTCTTCCCATTAGACTGGGAGGCATGGGATGGTCTTTGCCACTGGGGTGACGCTGGGCAGCATCTTCACCCTCTTGTCCAGCTCCCCCTGACACCAAGGACAGCCCAGGAACCCTGCCACCATGGAGGTCTGCAGCATGCCTTGTGTCTTCCTCTCCAGCCAGGCCCTCATGCTTGTGGCTCTGTCCTCTCTCGTAGGAGGAATTTGCATCTGTGGAGACAACTGCAAATGCACAACTTGCAACTGTAAAACATGTCGGAAAAGTGAGTTATGGTGACCAGGGACCCTACTGGCCGGAGCAAACACAGTCTGTTCCCTCCATCCTCAACCCTCGAGTCGGGGTGGGATTAAGGAGTTTCTGGGTGCCTTTTATCCATGTGGGAGAGCTCTGAAATGAAGGTGTACAGAGACCCGGGAGCAAAGTGCCAAAAAGATGGGGCATCCATGGTGTTTCAGGTGTTTGGAATAGGAAGAACACTAAGGGAAGCTTTTATCCTGCCCAACGGGGAAAGGGATAGAACATGGCCTGGAGTCCTGAGCTCTGGCTTTTAGTCTTGGACCGGCCACTGTCCAATGACTTTAGGCAACCCCCTTCCTCTCTTTGGGCTCTGATGGACCCTGGATGACCCCTAAGATCCTTCCAGCTCTACCACCCCACAACTTTCTGTCCCAGGTTTTTTGCTAATGTGGGTAGAAGCCTATGGCATGTTTGTCTTTTCCTACTTCCTCTAAGAGGTAGGAGGGGAAGTGGTAAGATTGGAATGGTGACCCAAAGCTGATCTGTCCATTTCCTGACCCTTTTAGGCTGCTGTCCCTGCTGCCCCCCGGGCTGTGCCAAGTGTGCCCGGGGCTGCGTCTGCAAAGGGGGCTCAGACAAGTGCAGCTGCTGCCCCTGAAACACATCCATTGTGCTGGGGGCAAGGCCTGGGAAATGTCTGTACAGTGCATTAGTCAAGAAGTTGGAATAATTGTACAATAGATCATGCTTTTTATATATTTGCCCAGATGTAGTGTTGTTGGTGACATTCGTGTAAAGTGCTTAAAGCAATAAAGTTTTCACTCATGGTTGTCTGGTGGCTCAGAGCACTGTTTTACCTAACCCAGCAGGTCCAGGAAGGGCTGGCTCTGGTTGCAGATGCAGTACAGCAGCTCACATCCCTCCTACAGATGGCTGCTAACCACACCATCCTGCAGCTCAGCCCGAGGCTTCCTCCTGCTACCTGAGCCTACCTGATGCATGCACAGGGCAGGCTGGCAGTGCTGGGGAGTCAACACCTCTGGGAACAGCTCTTAACAGGTGACAAACAGGATAAACACCCCAGCATCTTCCCCTATAGGACAAATATGATACATGTTCTGCACCACCCCCAGAAGTATCCAGCCTCACTGAGCTCCAAAAGCACCCCCGTGGTGACCTGCTCATTAACATACCCCTTACTGGCTTTCTGCCTTCCCTGCCTCTTTTCTCCATTCTCCTAAGTGCTTCCTGGGATCTCCACCCAAAGAAGTTACTGGTACACGGAATATCCCTGGCTTTGGGGGTAACCTGATCTTCAGGCATTCCTGGCATAGTGTTGGCCCAGAATGCCTCATTGCGTGAATGGTGCTAGTTAAGGGACTTTAGCACTGAATCAGCCATGAACAGGTGGGAGGTCTCTACAGAGCTAAGAAAATCCCCAAGTTCAAGACATGCAGGGCATTAGCTCCCTGGTTTGGTTAACTGTGCCCACCTTCAGGACTGGGTGAGTGGGCAGACATGGACCAGGAGAATCTGGTGCTGTTCACTGAAGTTCTTTCAATTTCACAGGAAGCAATGTAAAGAGAAACTGAGTCTTTGTTATTTCCCCCAGATTGCTGACATATATATCAGCTTTCACTACACCAGTGCAATTCCAATTAAGTTTGATGATAATAAATGCTGCCATGATGCAGTTCTTCTAATGCACCATAGCATAGGGTCTATGCACATAGTAGGAGCTCTATAAGCAGGGATTTTAGTAGGCTTTTTTAGGCTTCTGTTGATCAATCTCTGAGAAGGCTGCCTGAAGCAGGAAAGTTGTGTATCAGGAAGATGACACTTAATGGATTGTGTTCCTGTGGTGCCTAAGAGGCAGTGGAGACCCGTGAGGGCCTGTGACAGACTACACCATCTCAGGACATACTCCAGTGGGATGGAAACCAGACCAGGGCTTGGTGGGAAAGAAATGTAGCCCAGGTCCAGGATGGAGAAGAAAGTTCCTCACACAGACTGAAGGGGGTGCCCAAGGCCCAGAGGCAGGGGCAGCTGGAGTCATTTCTGAGCTCTAAGGAATTGCACAGGGTTGAGGGGGCCATTTCAGCCTCAGTCTGGCTGGGTGTGGGGCCCAAGAGGTCCCAGAAAGGGCCTAGAACCCTCAGAGATGGCTGCCGAAAGGATAAATCAGGACAACCTCTCCAAGGGTCAATTAGGCCGTTAAATATAAAAGGCCTCAACAATGTGTAAAACACCCAGATTCATAGCGCATAGAGCTTTTAAAATAATTTGGCAGTGTACATCAAATAACCATTCAATCATTTTCCCATTTGTCTCAGTAGATTCATTTCTGGAAATTATTCTAAGGAATTTACAAATTCAGCAGGAAAAAAACCATCACTTGTGGAAAGGTTCATTGTAGTACTATTCACAATTGTGGAAAATGGGAAACAAACTCAAATCTATTTATGAAAATGCTCAAGTAACTATGGCCCTGCACACAGTAGAATATGATACAGCCATTAAATATGCAAAACACAGAAGATGGTTATGGTAAAATCTAAACTTTAGGCTACAAATTAGTTATACATTTTTTAAAAAGACACACAATGCAAAATATATAGATGAAATAAACTGTTAGCAGTGATTGTGTTCAAATCACAGAAAAAAGATGATTTTACTTTCCTTCTCTCTATTTTTCTGAATTGTCCAACATTTACTAAAGTAGCATTTTAAAAAATAAATAGAAACTGTTGAAAAGGGAAAAAAAATAAGTATACGTTAAGCCAGAAATTCTACCCTAAAGAATGTTGTAACCTAAGGAAAAAAATCACAAATGTACACACACAAAAGCTCCCAAGATATTTATCACAGCATGGATTATAATAGTGAAGATTTGGAAACAACAAAAATATCTCAAAGTAGAGGATTGGTTAAATGAATTGTGGAATGAATCTACTAAAATAAAACTGTAACAGTGAAGCTAAATTCAAAGACATGTTCATTACTTACTAGTAAGCAAAGAAAAAAGTTATGTATAAATCAGTGTGTACTGTAGGCTTCTATTTGTATATTTTAAAGGATTATATATGTGTCTTGCCAATGGGTTTCAGCCCAGGGAAGTTTGCTATGAATTCACTGTGACCACAGAAATGACAGCAGAACATTTTTGGAGTGAAAGGGTTTATACCTAACTTTATTTCCATGGTGGCAGGTCAGTCACTAGAATCCCATCCACTCAGAGCGAGTCTGCATGCAGCAAGCCAGTCCCTGCCTCTGGGCCTCTCTGCCCTTGGTGCCACCACTACTCCAGCCTCTGCTCTGCTCTCCTGCAGCCTTGCAGTTGTGCCACCGTGTCACCCAGACCACTGGGCAGGGCTCTTTATACAGAGTCAATAATGATGCATTGCCCACACCTGTGCTGTGAGCCAGCCAGTCAGGGCCAGGTGAGAATCCTGGCCACAGGAACCTTCATTTTATCCACAATGTTTTTTTTAATTTTTCAAAAATTTGTATAATAACAAAGAAGAAAAGAGAGGGGGGAAGGGAGCTCAACTGCCATGTTTTGTTTGTTTGTTTTATTAAGGTATCATTGATATAAAATCTTATGCTCAGACTGCCATGTTTTTTAATCTGATGCACAGATGGCCTAAATTGTACAATTTATTTTTGAAGACAAGGACAGGGCAGAATACTTGAAATTGAACCATCTTGGAAAATTTGGGCCACGTGGCAACAAAAGGCATGGTGTGGATAAAGTGAAGGTTCCTATGGCCAGGATCCTCACCTGAGCCTAAACTAGTTGATGATGTAACTGGCCTGCCTAGGCTACTGCTTCCACACCCATAGGCTATAAGCTATTATTGACTGAGTCACTATATAAAGAGCCCTGCCTAGTGCTCTGGGCAGAGGCAGAGACAAGGAGGATTGCAGACCTGCAGACTGCTGTATGCAGATGTAATTCTAGTGCTTGACCTATTGTCAGGAGAACAAGCCGGGTAATAAACCCTTTCACCCCCAAAAACTTCCATTGTTATTCCTCTGTCTCACTGAATCCACAATGAACTTGCCCAGGGCGGAAACCCATTGGCAAGACACATGGGCTCCATAGCAGCTTCCCTCCCACTCCAAGCCCAGCCAGCCTCACCATCCACCTCCCCTGACAAGCTCTCTTGCTTACATTCTCATAGTTTAGCCCCCAGAAACCTTCACCTAGGAAGCAAAGCTAGAATTGACTATCCACATTTAACATAGCATGAACCAGAGGTCCAAAGAGGCAAGCTGATGATAAGGCATGGGTTGGAAAGAAGGTCTTCTGATTCACTGGCTCCCTTCCCTACATGTTTGAGTTGCTAAACATCATCTTGGAGTCATTATAGAATAAGTTAAAGCAGGGTTTTTCAACCTTGGCACTACTGACATATTGGGCCGGGTAACCCTTTGTTTTGGGGCTTGTCCTGTGCACTGCAAGGTGTCTAGCAGCATCCCACTAAATCCCTGTAGCATCACCACCCCCACCCCCACCCCCATCCCAGATGGGATGACCAAAAGCAACATTCCAGACATTGCTAGGTATCCCATAGGAGGCAAAATCGCCCTGAGTTGAAATCCACTGAGGGTGAGATGTGAGAGGGAACTTTGACTCTAAGTCAAGCAGCTCCAGGGTAGCTCCTAGGAGAAGGCTGTGCTGCCTGTCCCAGACCTGGGTGGAGGTGGGATCTAAGAAGGATGGGAGAGAAGGGAGATTGGTTTATATAGAAAGGCAGGAGTGCTACCACTCTATGCACACTCCTAGCAGCACTAACCTTGTGTTTTGATTTCATTAACTGGCTCCTCACCCAGACTGTGTGTTCTCGGTGAAGATGGACATTGTCCTACTCATTCTTGTGTCTGCTATTCTACCACAGGTCTGGATTAAGGCAGTACTTAATAAATAGTTGTGGGATGGAATGAGGGAATTCACCACATTTCTAATTAGGCAAAGGATGGTGGGGCCCACAGGGTAACTTCGTAATACATATTTAATTCAGTCTGACTCTTTTCATGACCCAGTCTCCAAGGGGTCCCACAACAAGGGTGAGCCCAAGGTCAGACTCTCAGTTCTCATATGGATTCATTCACTCAATATTCAAAGATATTTCAGCTGTACAAGGAGCATGGCTAAGCACAGAATGTGGGAGAAGAAGGAACCGTCCTGCAACCTCTGCATTTGGGGACCTCAGAGTCTGTCAGGGAGATGGTCAAACTACCTATGCCCTTCTCCTAAAGGAAGGAAAAAAATCCAGACGAAACCCTATAGAGATTCCAAGAAGGGTAGTTACATCTGGCTGCAGGCAGGTGCGAAGACTTCCTAAGGAGAGAGCTTCGGAGCAGGGCCTGAAAGGATGTGTAGGATTTTAAGCAGGTGAAAATTGTGGGCAGGACATTCCAAGAGAAGGTAATGGCATGAGCAAAAGCATGGAGACAGGAAAGCCTGGAGCATATACCTGGGTTAGCAAGGATTACCTTTGGTTGCCTAGGTAGGTGAGGGCCAGACCATGGAGAGTTTGGAAGAGTAGGCTAAAGGGGAACTGGAGTCTGTCATCTTTTAGGTCCAGATCCTGGAGGCTCTCTGAACTAGGAAGTGTTCACTGAGCACTGTTTGTTGAGCCCCTGTTGTGGGTTAGGCAATCTGCATGAAGAATCTCATTTAATGCTCACCATAACCCAAGAGGTAAGGAGTATTATTATCCTCACTGAAGAACTGAGGGACCTGGGGAGACTCAATTCGGGCCTTTGTGACATTAAAGCCAGTCACTCGTAAGAACCTCAGTCTCACATATCCAATAAGGGGTTGACATCCAAATTATATAAAGAGCTCACACACCTCAACACACAAAAAGCAAATAAGCCAATTAAAAAATGGGCAGAGGAGCTGAACAGACACTTCTTCAAAGAAGAAATTCAGAAGGCCACCAAGCACATGAAAAGATGCTCCACATTGCTAATCATCAGAGAGATACAAATTAAAACCACAATGAGATATCACCTCACACCAGTTAGGATGACCACCATCCAAAATACAAACAACAACAAATGTTGGCAAGGATATGGAGAAAGGGGGGAGCCCTCCTACACTGCTGGTGGGAATGTAAAATAGCTCGACCATTGTGGAAAGCAGTATGGAGGTTCCTCAGAAAACTCAAAATAGAAATACCATTTGACCCAGGAATTCCACTCCTAGGAATTTGCCCCAAGAATGCAGGAGCCCAGTTTCAAAAAGGCATATGCATCCCTATGTTTATAGTAGCACTATTTACAATAGCCAAGAAATGGAAGCAAGCTAAGTGTCCATCAGTAGATGAATGGATAAAGAAGATGTGGTACATATACACAATGGAGTATTATTCAGCCTTAAGAAGAAAACAGATCCTACCATTTGCAACAACATGGCTGGAGCTAGAGGGTATTATGCTCAGTGAAATAAGCCAGGTGGAGAAAGACAAGTACCAAATGGTTTCACTCATCTGTGGAGCATAAGAACAAAGCAAAAACTGAAGGAACAAAGCAGCAGCGGAATCACAGAACCCAAGAATGGACTAACAGTTACTAAAGGGAAAGGGACTGGGGAGGATGGGTGGGAAGGGAGGGATAAGGGGAAAAAGGGGCATTATGATTAGCACACATGATGTAGAGGGGGCAACACGGGGAAGACAGTATAGTTCAGAGAAGACAAGTAGTGATTCTATAGAATCTTACTACACTGATAAACAGTGACTGTAATGGGGTATGTGGTAGGAACTTGATAATACAGGAAGTCTAGTAACCATAATGTTGCTCATATAATTGCACATTAATAATACCAAAATTAAAAATTTTTTTAATTAAAAAAAAAGAACCTCAGTCTCCACTCACTGCATTTAGGAAGAAGATTCTGGTAGTACTATCAGGGTAGTGTCAGTAGTGTCAGGGGTTATGTGGGCAGCTCCTTCTGTGGAAGTCTAGCAGACAGCCCAGAGTGGCCCTCATGGTTCAGGGGCCCTGAGGGCTTTCTCTGGGAGCCCCAGCTAAAGAGGACCCTTTCCCCATCATAACTCCCTCCCTCTGAGCTGCGAAGCACCTGCCCCAGCCAGCCATGCACAGGAGCTTCCACAAGGGCCATCTTGAATCCCAACCCACAAATACTCACATCAGCTCAGCTTGAGCCCTTGACTTGCTCAGAGTTTAATGACTATTCCCCCAGGCCCTCACTGAAAGGAGATGGCAGACCACCTCTGTCCCAGTTCTATCTAGGAGCTTTAGCCCCTTGGGGAAACTCCACATTACAATCCTCAGAGCTAGAAGGAAACCTCAGTGGCCAAGATACTGGCATGGTTTCAGGGGTTAACCTGGCCATTTTATGAAATCTGGAAGCACAGAGGCAGCCTCCTCCTCTAACACCCCCCTCCTTCCTCCAACACCTGCCATCCCACCAATGATCAGAGAAAGAAAGAATTCCTCGACGCCTTTAGAACCCATGCAAAGGTACCGGTGCTTGGCTAGGAAGGACTAAGTAAGGCAGGAGAGACAGAGCTAGTAGCCAGGTTGGATTTGAGCACTCGGGAGATCAGCCTGGTGTAGAGTAATTATTTCTCCAACCCCTTTCCTTCAAGAACCACCTACATGGTTTTAGTCATAATCACATAACACCTGGTCTATTATTATCCTTAAATTTATTTTAAAAAGAAATCTTGTGTCACTACTGTAGAGGAGAAACTGAATAATTTGCCATAAACAGGAGGTAACCATGGAGACAGAGAAGAAAGACAAGGTTATTATATTTCTAGTTAGGTTCTAAGGTCTTCTGAGGCTTCCTCCCCATCCCTTCCCTGACTCCCTACCCTCTCAGTGTTATTAAGGAGAATTGGGTAAGCATGGGAGGGGAAATGAAGACATCCCAGCATCAGGCTGCCTCTCCTTTTGAAATCAGCAAGATTGATAATGAATTGAAAGAGGATAACTGTTATTACTGGAATCCAGATTATTTTATAAAGTCATCCTACTTTGGGAAGCTGAGCCAGTGCAATCAGACTTGGAGTCAGGGGATGTGGCTCAAGTTCTGACTTCACTACAACCTTGCTATGTGATTTGGACAACACCCTGGCTGTCTCTGGGTCTCCTCATCTGTTAAAATAAGGCACGTGGTGCCTAGGGTGATGGAAGCTGAGTCGTCCCACAGTCAGCTGCCTGCAAGCTGGAGGCCTAGGAAAGCCAGTGGTGTAATTCAGTCTGAGAACCAGGAGCACCAATGTCTGAGGGCAGGAAAAGATGGATGTCTCAGGTAGGCAGAGAGAAAATTTGCCCTTCCTCTACCTTTTTGTTCTATTGAGGCCCTCAACAGGTTGGCCGGTGGCCGCACACTTTGGTAAAGGAATCTTTACTCAGTCTACCAAGTCAAATGCTCATCTCTTCCGAAAATGTCCTCACAGACACACCCAGAAATAATGTCTTACCAGCTATTTGGTATCCATTAGCTCAGTCAAGTTCACATACAAAGTAATCCATCCTGGTGCAAGATGGGGGGAGATCGCCCTGCCGGCTCTGAAGCCTCAATCCCAGGGAAAGCAGAGAGGCCTCAGGGGACGGGAGGGAGGCGGCTTTGGCCGACTGTGTGGGCATGTACAGATCGAAGCCTGGGGGCTAGGGGCAGCTGAGGGCGTAGGCCAGAGAAGTACCCTTAGGCAAAATCAAAACGAACAAGAAATAAACGTGTGAGAGTTGGTGAGCTCGGCAATCTGAAATTCATGAAGCCAATGTTGAGAACTGACCTAGACACCCGATGACAGGTTCTCCTTAGACTCCCCTTTCTCCTCCTCTGTTCTCTGTGGCCCTTATAAGGATGCTTGTCATTAGATTTAGGGCCCAATCCAGGATGCTCTCACCTCAAGATCCTTCATTGAATTACATCTGCTAAGACCCTTTTTCCAAATAAGGTACTAATCACACGTTCTAGGATTTGGTGAGGATATCTTTTGGGGGCCATTTTTCAGCCTGCCACGGGCACAAGGGGCTCTGAGAAACTCAGCAGAAGGAACACATAACCCAAGAGCTGCTTCCCTCTACCGCGGGGACTCGGCTACCTAACACTACCACCCCTCCTCGCCCCCAGTAATTTCTGCTAGTCACCGCAGCCCTGTTGTGGATAAAGTGAAGGTTTCTGTGCCCAGGATTCTCACCAGGCCCTGGTTGGCTAGCTCACTACCCATGTGTGGGCAATGCGTTGTTGTTGTTTCTGTATAAGAGCTCCGCCCAGTCCTCTGGGCTACACGGTGGCAGGGCTGCAAGGCTGCAGGAGTGCAAAGGCTGGAGTGGTGGCAGCGCTGAGGACAAAGAATGAGACGGCTGTGGGAATGGAGAGGCCCAGAGGCAGAGACCGGCTTGCTGTGTGCAGACTAGCTCTGAGTGAACGGGATTTAGTGATTGACCTACCATCATGAAATAAAGATGGGTATAACCCTTTCACCCCAAGAACGTTCTACGGTCATTTCTTTGGTCACACTCCATAGTAAACTTGCCCGGGGCTGAAACCCATTGGCAAGACACCTGTCTTTCGGCCTTGGGCAGCAGGCCCCTCCAGCGGTGCTGAGTCTCTTCCCATTTGACACCCTAGAGCAGCGGGGTGGCTTAGCACCCCATTTGGACGAATACGGTGCCCTGGAGAATCCTAAAATAAGGAGGTGAGGGATGAGCGGCAGGAAAGGGATCTGAAATACGCAAAGCCCCATCCTGTTCCTCCACTTTCATAGGAGGTAAAAGTGCACACTTCCTGCCCGAGGTGGCTGCAGCGGCGGCGGGGTCGCCAGCAGTGCACACAGGAGCGGGCGTGGAATGTCCTCCTTTGGACGCACGGTGAGAACTGGGTGGCTGCGCGCTCACGGGTGGGCGGGGGGGGTGGTTGGGGCGGATGGCGCGCACTCCCCTGTGCACACGGCTGCGCGCACGGCGGTGAGGTGGGGTGGAAGGAGGGCCCGGGGCACGCGCACGCGGGGGAAGAAGGGACCGCTGCCGCAATGCGCGCCTCGGCGCAAGCCTGTGCACTCAGAAGCGGAGAGGGGGCGCCGCGCGTCAAGCGGGTTGTGCATGCGCGCCCCCGCCTGGGGCTATAAAAGCCTCGCCACCTGCTGCCGCAAGTGCGTCCAGTTGCCGGGAGAAGCCAATTCACCTCCTCCAGCAGCAGCTCCTCTCAACATGGACCCTGAGACCTGCTCCTGTCCTACTGGTGAGACCCCGCCCCAATCCCGCGGCACAGGGCGCCCCTTAACTTGCAAAAAACCCCATGCCCTACGCCAGTGCTCAAGAACATATTTCCCATTTTAAAACTCGTGAAAGGTGGGCATGGCAATATCTCAAAGGGCACCTTCTCCTTTTAGGGCTGGCCACATCCCGCGTTTTACCTACATTAACCCTTCCTGGGGCGTCTCCCTCTCTAGGTGGCTCCTGCACCTGCTCTGGCTCCTGCAAGTGCGAAGGATGCAAATGCACCTCCTGCAAGAAGAGTGAGTTTGAGGACCCCTACCCCCCGCCTCTTCCCCTGCCCTCTCCACTCCACCGAGTCAGCGTCGTCTGTCCACGCAGTTGCCTCTGAATCTCACCGGGACAGAGTCACCTGGGGAGGCCTTCCGATACAGCGCTCGCGTCACCGCTCCCTCTCCCCCTCACCGTGATTGATACAGTAGGCCTGTGACAAGATGTTTTCGTAAATCCAGATCCTAATGGGCAGCTGGGATTGAGAACTGTTACCCTGGCCCAGCCCCTCCTTACCAAACCTCCAGTGCCTGGGGAAGTCATTAATAAGGCTGGGGTTAGTTCCAGGGTTCAGGCCTTTGTGGATCCCCTCAATTTAACCTCCTCTAAATCTCCCCAAAAGCAATATAATAGACTTGGGGGAGCAGGAGGTCTGAGGAAGGAGCCCTACCTCCCTGGTGGATCCCCTACACCTCTCCTCCTCCAAGTTTATCCTTTCAAGGCCCTTTTCAAGGCCATTTGTCCTGTGATGCTTTGTCCCTAAGATCCAGTGCTACCCCAGTCTGGTCCTACCCCCACAATCCCTAGGACTCCCCTGCATTCACCAAAGGTGCTAGTTTCTGGTACCCCTCGCCCGTGGCAGCCAGCATGCAGTTTACACGCCATAGATACTGAGTCAAATCAGATGTGAGAGTAGGAAGGGATGGAGACCAGCCCCCAGCACCTCTCCTTTTCCCCTCACTTGGATGGGGACGGATGGTGGGGTGGAGAAGGCCAGCAGACCTCCTGCCCCCTCTGTTACCTGCAGGCTGCTGTTCCTGCTGCCCGGCAGAGTGTGAGAAATGTGCCAAGGATTGCGTGTGCAAAGGTGGAGAGGGGGCCAAAGCAGAGGCGGAGAAATGCAGCTGCTGCCAATGAGGACGTGCCCCTCCGTGTGAAACGTGTGTACATAGTGTCGGGTGGCCCAATGCCACCCTCCCTGTGGTGAAGCTCAGTTGTGTGTCCCCTTCCTTTGCTACTCCTGGCAAGTGACAATAAATCCTGTGAATGGCATAAGCCAAGGACTGGTCTTTTCTTAAAGGGCAAGGGCCTGGGGGGAGAGGGGAGCATAATCTGAGGCAACCACCCAGTTAAAAAGTGAAATCCTGAGACCTGGCCACTGGTCTGCTGGGGCCCAAGATGGAGCTCAGAGTGCATCCCCTCCCTTCAGGTGGCACTCGATCCTCCTGTGAAGTCGAGCTCAACTCTGGGAAAGAAGGGGACCCAGACCTGCATAGGTTTGTCTCTTTCTCCCACCTTTCAACCTCACTTTCTTCATTTGTTTATTGGGGTTGGGGGAAGTTAAAACCGGCCGCCAGCCAGAAGGGCCTTATGGTTTCTGGAATGTTCTAGTTACTTCTGCAAAGGTGCCTGTTTTCAGAGTTATTAGAGGAGAGCCCAGGAGGCCCAGCAGCCTGTCTTGGCAAACTGTTAGCTGCGTTTCCAAGGTCACCACCCTGAACAGCCTGTCACCCCAAAACATATTGTTCAGCTCCTTTTCAAATCTTCTCATTTGGCAGTTTGTCTCCAGCCCCTTCTTTCTCCAAGGACAAGTAAAATAATAAGAGCTTTTGTCCATGGTTGTAGCCCCAGTCCTCAATGAAAGAGAATAGTCAGATCCACCGGTTTGGCTGAAAAGGGAGAAATAGAATTCTGGGAAATAAGTTTCCCAGTAAGAAGACAAAAATGCTGTAAACAAGTGTGTTTTTCAGGACAGTCCATTCAAAAGCCCACCAGGAATTTTTTTTTTTTTTAAGAACCTACTCAACTAAGTTTAGAAAAACTGCAACAAAAACCAAGCCAGTTTTGAAAAGGAACAACAAAAAAGAGCTTGCTGTAACCTGCCAGCAATACTTGTTCTAAAAATTTAGGAAGTAGTGTTGGCTTGGGAACAGATCACTGGGACAAACGAGAGTTCAAAATCAGACCCCTGTGTAGCTGGAAGTAAGAGATGATTAAATGAGTGACAAAAGGATACACTGATCAGTGAAAAGTATTGGAACAATGTGCTACCTCTTTCATATAAAAATAATTTTGACTCACTTTGAGCTAAGTCAAAGCTCTAAAAGCATTTGGGAGAGAAAGAAGACTATGTATTTGGGGTGGAGATGATTCTTTGAAATAAAACATACAAAAGATTGATATACTTGAGATTATCTTTTGCTAAATTCTCTTAAGTACATTATCTTACTTGATCTTGAAATTCTAGAACAATATGAGTATTATTTTACAGATGGGGTAATTAGTCTTATGGTAATGGGCATGAAGTCTATTAAAAGAGAAACAGGCATATTAAGAATTTTATTTGAGCAAAAATTGATTTGAATTGGGCAGTATCCAACCTAGCAGAGAAAAAGGAGCTTTGAGGGGATGCAGGAAATGAAAGGCTTTTATAGGCAGAAGGGAACAGGAGCAAAGAATTATAATAGGGGGAAAGCATTGGGTGTTAAAGTTACTTTCCTTTAGAGGATGGCAAGGGTCTATCAGGCAGAATACCTGACGTGTTGATCAGGTGATTCCTGCCTGATTGACTGGTTTAAGATTCTGTTTCTGGGAGGACAAGCACTGTGATTAAGTCTGGGTTTGTTGACATGGGGTTTAGTGTAAGTGACTCCATTTTTTGGCCTATTGTCTTGGTTTTAGCAGGTCACACAGCTAGAATGGTCACCCAGGCTATCTGACTAAATTCTAGGCCTTTAAATCCAACAGTCCATGCTTGTTTTCTCACTTCTGTCTTGCCATCTGTTGCAAAAAAAACCACATCAAAACAAGGCTAAATCACCTCACACCCATTAGGATGGCATCTTTGCCCATGTGGGCTGCTGTGACAAAACACCATAGACTCAGTACCTTGCAAACAGCATAAATTTACTTCACACAGTTCTGGAGGCTAGAAGTCCAAGATCAAGGTGCCTGCATGGTTGGGTGAAGGCCCTCTTCCAGGTGGAAGACTTCTCAAGTATCCTCACATGGTGGAAGGGACTAGGGAGCTCTGTGGAGTCTCTCCTATAGGAGCACTAATCCCATTCATGAGAGCTGTATGCCCTAGACCTAAGTACCTCCCAAAATCCCTAGGGGGTACAAACATTCAGACCATAGCAGATGACTACTATTAAAAAAACAGAAAATAACAAGTGTTGACAAGGATGTGAAAAAACTGAAACCCTTGTGCACTATGGGCAGAAATATAAAATCATGCAGCCTCTATGGAAACAGGATAGTGGTCCCTCAAAAAATTGAAAATAGAATAACCATCTATCTAATCTACGATTCCACTTCTGGATACATAACCAGAAGAACTGAAAGCAGGATCTCAGAGAGGTATGTGAACACCCATGTTCATAGCCGCATTATTCACAATAGCCCACAGACAGAAGCATTCATATTTTTGTGTAAGTATCACTACCATCCATTTCCAGAACCTTTCCATCTTCCCAAACTAAACTCTACCCTTTAAACAATAACTCCCATTCTTCCCTCTCTCTGGCCCCTGGTAACCACAATTCTACTTTCTGTCTCCATGAATTTGATTACTCTAGGTACCTCATATAGGTGGAATTCATACAATATTTATTTCTCCTTTTTTGTCTAGCTTATTTCATTTAGCATAATGTCTTTAAAGTTCATTCATGTTGTAACATCCATCAGAATTTCATTCCTTTTTAAGGCTGAATAAATTTTCCATTGTATGTATATAACATACTTTTTTAAATCTACTCATCCATTAGTGGACATTTGAGTTGTTTTCCCTTTTTGGCTCTTGTGAATAATGCTGCTATGAACATTGCTATACAAATATCTGAGTTCCTGCTTTCTTTCGGATAAGTAGTTTTGTCCATTCTAAAATTTGGTTGTTTGTCTTACTATTGGATTGTAAAATATGTTTATATATTCTGGATACCAGTCCTTTCTCAGATACATGCTTTGTAAATATTTTCTCCCAGTCTGTGGCTTGTCTACTCATTTTTTTAACAATGACTTTTGAAGTGCAAAAGTTTCTTAATTTTAAGGAAATCCAATCTATTTATCAACTTTTTCTTTGATGGATTTTGCTTATGGTATCATTTTTAAGAACTCTGCCTAACCCAAGGTCATGAAGATTTTCAGTTACATTTTCTTCTAAATGTTCTATAATTTTAGCTCTTAAATTTAGGTCTATGGTTCATTTTGAGTTAGTTTTGTGTATGGTATAAGGTAAAGGTCTAATTCCTTTATTTTCTTTTTCCTTTTTTTTTTTCATGTGGATATCCAGATGTCTCAATATTATTTGTTGAAAAATCTACCCTTTCCCTTTTGAATTGTCTTGGTACCTTTGTCAAAAATCAACTGACCATACCTGTGATTATTTCCTTCTAGACTTTCAGTTCTATTCCATTGATCTATATACTTATCCTTGCACAAACACCACATAGTCTTGATTACTGTGGCTTTATCATAAGTTTTGAAATTGGATCATGTAAGCCCTCCAACTTTGCTCTTTTTGTGGTGATTTTTTAAAAATGCATGGGGTTTTAGTGTAAACTTACATTTATTCATATTCTCCCATTCCATACTCAGGAACGAACTTGGGTAATATAGAAATAATAATAAGAAACTGGCATATGAACAGTAATGCCTAGTAAACATAACCCCCACATTTTCTTTTTTTCAAGTATAATTGATTATACATTGTTAGTTTAATTATCATGATTGTATTTGTATATATTGCAAAATGGTCACCACAGTAAGTCTAGTTAACATCAATCACTAGACATAGTTACAGAATTTTTTTTCCTGTGATGAGAACTTTTAAGATCTATTTTGTTAGTCACTTTCAACAGTATTACTATAGTCACCATGCTATACATTTCATCCCCATGACTTATTTATTTTATAACTGGAATTTTATACCTTTTAACCCCCTCCTCACCCATTTCACCAACCCCCCTACCCTGCTGCCTCAGGCACACCAGTCTGTTCTCTGTATCTATGAACTTGGTTGGTTGGGTTTTCTTTTAGATTCCACATATAAATGAGATCATATGGTATTTGTCTTTCTCTGTCTGACTTATTTCACTTAGTGTAATGCCCTCAAGGTCTGTCCATGTTGTTGCAAATGGCAAGATTTCATTCTTTTTTGTGGCTGAATAATATTCCATTGTATTTCTTTATCCATTCATCTGTCAATGGACACTTCAGGTTGTTTCCTTATATACTGTATATAATACAGTGAACATGGGGGTGTGTATATCTTTTCAAGTTAGTGTTTTTGTTTTCTTTGGATAAATACCCAGAAGTGGAATTGTTGAATCATATGGTAGTTCTAGTCTTATATTTTTGAGGAATCTCCATACCATTTTCCATAGTGGCTGCACCAATTTAAATTCCCACCAACAGTGCACAAGAGCTCCTTTTCTCTACATCTTCACCAACACTTGTTATTTTTCTTGTCTTTTTGATAATAGCCATTCTTACAGGTGTGAGATGATATGGCATCCCTGATGTTAGAGATGTTGAAAATCTTTTCATGTACCTTTGGGTGGTCTGTATGTCTTCTTTGGGAAAATGTCTATTCATATCCTCTGCCCAATTAAAAATTGTATTATTTGTTTTTTTGCTTCGAGTTGTGTGAGTGCTTTATGTATTTTGGATATTAACGCCTTACCAGATATATGATTCTCAAATGTTTTCTCTCATTTAGTGGGTTGCCTTTCCATTCTGTTCATTGTGCAGAAGCTTTTTAGTTTGATGCATTCCCACTTGTTTATTTTTGCTTTTGTTGCTTTTATTTTTGGTGTGAAATCCAAAAAAATCATCATCAAGACTGATGTCAAGGATCTTACTGCCTATTTTCTTCTAGGAGTTTTATGACTTAAGGCATTACATTCACATCTTTAAACCATTTTTTCAAGTTAATTTTTGTGTATGGTATAAGATAGTGGTGCAGTTTCATTCGTTTGCATGTGGCTGTCTAGTTTTCCCAACACCATCTATTGAAGAGACTATCTTTTTTCTATTGTATATTCTTGCCTCCTTTGTTGTAAATGAATTCACTATAAATGTGTGGGTTTATTTCTGAGCCCTCTATTCTATTCCATTCATCCAGACCTTCTGTTCCTGTTTTTATATGCTTGTTTTTATGCCAATATCTCTATTTTTATACCAATACCATACTGTTCTACTTACTATAGCTTTGTAATATAGTTTGAAATCAGGGCATGTACTGTCTTCTGGTGGTATTCTTTATTGTTTTCCATCATCTGGCCTTTTAATGAATGACCTTTTCTGTCCTTCCATGGGATTTTGAGTAAGCACTGGAGACATACATCTCCACTGAGTCTACCATCTTAATGAGGTCCTCCAGACCTCACAAAAACACTGATGGATGCCTAAAAATCTCCATGTTCTGTGCTGGACACTGAGTATAGATGGAAAGAAATGGTGTCTTCCCTTCAAGGAGCTCATAGACTGGTGGGGAAGATAAAACTACCACAAGAACATACAAAGTGGAATTCTGGATGCTTTGAACTGGAAGAACCAGACCATGGCACCCAGGCTGTCTTAATTTTAGAAATGAGGAAACTAAGACCCAGGGAGGGAGAGGAGGTACAAAGAAAATATCTGGTTGTTTTAAGCGAGACCCCTCCAGGTTGGAGGATCAGGGAAGAATCCTTGCAAGAGGAAGCATTTTAAATGGGTTTTGGGAGATGGTAGGGGAAAGCAAAAACTTGGAGCATGGAGTTTCAAGTGTGTTGGAGATGGGTGTGGGATGCCCTGATCCTAGAGTGGAAATATTTCACAGAAAAGGGAAGCTGGGGCCAGACAGGGAAGGAAGGGGTGATGCCAGAGAGTATTCCCCTTCTCCCTGCATGCAGGCTTTCAAAGCTGGCTCTCCAAGGCAGTCTTGGCCTTCAAGGAGACTCCTTACTGGCTGCTATTTGATTCAATTTTCTTCATTTCTCTGCATTATTAAGCACCCACCATGAGCCAGGCACTGTGCCAGGTGTCAGAGCTAGGACAGTGAGTACAGCAGACACAGTGCACAGCGTACTGGGGAGTCAAAGAGTAAACAAAAAACCACACACGGCACTAGCAGTTGGGAGAGGCTATGTGGCAGAGCAGCTAAGAGCACAGGCTCTGGAGATAGGCTGCCTGGTTTGGCCCCTAACCAGTGAATGGTTAATATTACTTAACCTCTCTCAATCTCAGTTTCTCCCTCTGTAAAATGTGCATAATAGCATCGCTATCTTATAGGGCTGTCAGAAGGGTTGAGTGAGTTCATATATATAAAGCACTGAGTACCTGGCATAGGATAGAACTATGGAAATATTAGCTGCTTTACCACTCATAACTGTCTTTGTAATAGGTACTACAGAGAAGGGGTATGTTTGCTGGCAACAGGGAGACTCAGCTATTTTGGGTTCCAGGAAGGCTTTGGTCTTTATAATGAGACCCAATGTACACAGGGCAGCGAGGGGTAGAGAGCATTCTAGGCAAAGGGAGCAGCCTGTGAAAAGCCTGAAGACAGACAACATACCATTACCTTCCCCCCAACCAGCTAGCCACTGGCCCTCAGTGATCCTAGCCTCTGCTTTCCATGCCCTGTGTATTCCCTACCCTTGAGTGTGGCCTGGACCTAGGGATTTGCTTCTAATGAATAGAATACTGCAACAGTGATGTGATGTCACTTCCGTGATTAAGTTACAAACAGCCATGACTTCTGTCCTGATCACATTCTGTTGTTGGCACTCTTTCTCGTCCTCTTGCTCACTATCTGGTTGTGAGATGCTCTACAGAGAGGCCCATGTGGCCAGGAGCCAAGGGAGATCTCTAGCCAACAGCTTCTAAGGAACTGAGGCCTCAGCACAAAAGCCCACAAGGGCCCAAGTCCTGCCACAACCACATGTGGGTGTTTGGAAGCAGATCCTGAACCAGTTCTCTCTTGAGATGACTGTGGCCTTGGCTGACACCTTGCTTGCTCTCTGTGAGGGACTGAGCCTGAGGGCCCAGCTAAGCCTTGCCTGGATTCCTGACCCACAGAAACCATGATAAAATACGTGTGTGTTGTTTTCAGAAGCTGGGTTTTGGGGTAATTTGTTATGAGGCAATAGATAACTTATACACCTCCAAAATGAAGGCAGGGCCAGTAGAAAGATGAGGAAGGATTTCAGCATGGCATAAAATGAAGATGTTGAGTCATGGAATCCTGGGTTCAAATCCCAGAGCTGCCATTCACAACTCTGTGACCCTCAGCAAGCCAAGCAACACTTCAGTGCCTCATCTATAAAATATAACCTGCCTGGCTGGGCTGTGCTAAGGTCCAAGTGAAATGTCAGAACGTCCTTAGCTCAAGGCCTGGTACATAGTAAGTGCTCAGTATTATCCCTACAAAGACTGTGGTAGATTAGAGATGGCTGCAAATTCGTGGACTCCTCCCATCAAGACATGGGGTCTTCATTCTTTCCTCTTGAACTTGCACAGGCTCTGTGACTGCTTGACCAATAGAGTGTGGAGAAAGTGACCTGTGTTGGTTTCAGGGCCCAGGGCTTATGAGACTCCCAGCCCGCACTCCAGTCTGCTGGTATACCACCTTTGGAGACCTTTGGAGCTGACTGTAAGGAGCCCAGCTGCCCCGAGGCTGCAGTGTGGAAGAGGCCACATGTGGGAGCTCTGGTCAACAGTGCCAACTCAGCTCAGCCCTCAGCCATCCCTGCCATGGTGCCAGATATGCGAGTGAAGCTGTCTTAGATCCTCCAGACTAGCCCATCCACCAGCTGAATGCCACCAAGGGACCTCAGTCAATGACCCACAGAAAAGCATCACCCAGGTGAGTCCTGTTGGTATTCCTGACCCACAAAACCCAGGGACATAGTTCAACCATTGTGGAAAGCAGTATGGAGGTTCCTCAAAATGCTTAAAATAGAAATACCATTTGACCCAGGAATTCCACTTCTAGGAATTTACCCTAAGAATGCAGCAGCCCAGTTTGAAAAAGACAGATGCACCCCCTATGTTTATCACAGCACTATTTACAATAGCCAAGAAATGGAAGCAACCTAAATGTCCATCAGTAGATGAATGGATAAAGAAGATGTGGTACATATACACAATGGAATATTATTCAGCCTTAAGAAGAAAACAAATCATACCATTTGCAACAACATGGATGGAGCTAGAGGGTATTATGCTCAGTGAAATAAGCCAGGCAGAGAAAGACAAGTACCAAATGATTTCACTCATATGTGGAATGTAAGAACAAAGAAAAACTGAAGGAACAAAACAGCAGCAGAATCACAGAACCCACAAATGGACTAACAGTTACCAAAGGGAAAGGGACTGGGGAGGATGGGTGGGAAGGGAGGGATAAGGGCAGGGAAAAATAAAGGGGGCATTACGATTAGCATGTATAATGTGGGGGGGGTATGGGGCGGGCTCTACAACACAGAGAAGACTAGTGATTTTACAGCATCTCACTATGCTGATGGACAGTGTGAAGGGGTATGTGTGGGGGACTTGGTGAAGGGGGGAGCCTAGTAAACATAATGTTCTTCATGTAATTGTAGATTAATGATACCAAAAAAAAAATCACATGTCAAAAAACAAAACAAAACAAAACAAAAAACCCAGGGACAACACGGTGGTTTCTGGGTTTTGGGTAACTTGTTGCATAGCTATAGATAATCAGAACCATTGCTGTCCAGATATCTGAAGGTAACTGTTTTCTTCCAGACTGAACCTGCCCACCCCTCTCAGCTGTGGCTCACATGATGGGGTTTTGAGTCTCAAGACCATTGTGATCAACTGTCTTCTGGACAGCTGAAGCTTAACAATGAACACAGGGGAGTCACCCTCAGGGAAGTCTAACCAACTGTGTCAGTTAGGACTCTGTCCAGTATGATTTAAAAGAAAAGGACAAGATTGACTCACAATGACTTTAGGCATGGCTGGGTCCAGGTGCTCTAATGATGTCAGGCTCCATGACTTCGTTTTCAGGCTCCTCTCAGGGGGACAAAAGGCTTTAGAAATTCAGCTTCACGTCTTCTTAGGTTCAAGTCTAGATGGAAATAGTAACTGGCACTTTCTCAGCATTCCCAGCTAAAGTCTCACTGAATCTCTTTGGTTCCTGGCTGGGTGAACTGAATCAGAGCCACTCCCTGTGGCCATGGACATAGAATGGCCTGGGAGCCCATGGATGGGGCCTACTCAATTCAAACCATAAAGACTAAGAGCAGGGAGGAGTAATTCTACAAAGGAAAACTAAGGATACTGTCACAAGGGAAGGATGAATGGATGGCTAGATAGCAGAACTATAAATATCTACCTTAGTAGTTAAAAGGAGACTGAAAAATCACCTTCCTCATTCTAGATGGCATACTTTATTAAAGCAGGCTAGGGCCACATCATTACCTCCCACTAATAACTCCACCAGATTTGTAGGGGGGTGTTTTTCCTTATCTAATGCTGCTTGGCTTCATCTTCTTCATCCCCCACCATGTCAGGGATTGCAGGCATTAGAAAGTCCTCTCTCTCCAAGCACGTCCCAAGCACGGTGGTGAGACTTTCAGGGGGTATGTTGATGAGCAGGACTAGGGCCAGTGCCTCCCTACACCTCTGCTGATTGGTCGTCCCTCCCCTCACAGAGTCAAAATGATTCGAGGGAGATATCTAAGGCCCAGAGGCAAATTTTCCTGCCAACATGGGTGGCCTGAAACCAGGGCTAAATTCAAAACCTTCAGGTAAAAAACAAGCCCTATTACCTCTTCATGGTTAGTTCCCCCTGATTGGACAAGTGACCATCTGATTTATTAGAAACCAGTAATTTTGCACATAATATGTATGCATATGTAAATAACCACAAAATCTGCCTTCTGCTCAAAGAGATCATCATGTTCTCAGTCCATCGGGCTGCCAAGTATGGTGAGATTTCTGGACCTTGGCTCTAAAATCAGACGTTTCCATGTGACCTTGACTTCTAGTACAATCTGATCATTTGACAGATGAGTACACTGAGTCTCAGAGGGGCCTGGCACATAACTCCCCCAAGTGAGTGGCGGAGTAACCATTAGAATTTAGTTCCTCTGACAGCTCAGCTCTCTTGTCCTACTTGATGTTTTTATTTGAGTGAGCACCCAAGTCCCAGTGTGTTGAAGAAGGTTTTTTACTTTCACTTTGTAATGGGTCCTAAGGCAAGTGGCTGGGAAAGGAGGAGATATTAAGGGGATTATCCCCCAAAATTCATTTGATAAATATTTATGAAGCATGTCCTGCAAACCTGGCCCTGTGCCAGGTGCTAGAGACACATTTTGAGGGCAATGACTGTTCCTGGACTTTTCAGTGATGGGCTGGAGTGGGGAGACTCAAATATAAATCCAAGAAGCACACAAGTTCCTACACATTACCGATATATGCCAGGAAGGAAAAGGACAGGATGTTTACCAGCCAGGTCCACAGGCACCCAGACAGAGCATGGGGGTCAGGAGGAGCTCCCCATAGGAAGTGACGTTTGAGCTGAGCTATGCAGGACCTTACAGTAATGCTGCAGGGACAGCCTGTACTCACCACACTCCCAAAACTCCCTGCTGTGGCAACCAGCATTCTCTTAGCTGCCAGGAACCTTCCAGTAACCTGTTCCCGGAGTCCTCTGATGACACACTCTGGGCATTCCCAGGAGGATTATCTAAGACCCTTTCCACAGCAGCCAGACACGTGCAGGCAAAAAGCAGTATGTGCCTTCCCAGACAGGAATCTGAACACCACCTCCGCTCTTCCCCTCTGTGTCCACTGGGGAAGAAAGTTTTTGTGGGGGTTTCCCTTCCAAACGTTCTAGGGCGATGCCAGCTTTCCAGCCAGTCACTTCCTCTGCAGGCTAGGGTATAACTCCCCCCTCCTCCCCTGCCTGGCAAAGGCCTTCACACCTGCCTCTGCCTCCCTGGTCCACCTCCTCCCGGCCAGGACTGGGTCTCCTCCTCTCTAATCTCCCTGTCCCTGAGTGCACCCTCCATCCTAGCCATGACCCTGGTATCATTTTTCCCTGTGCACCCATGGGGATGTCCCCATGACTATTGGTGATGGCTACCCATAGATGGCCTTCAGCATCTGCTGGACCCTCTGATTTTAATCACTAGGCTCTGCCACTCACTAGCTGTGACCTTGGGCAAGTTACTTAACCTCTCTGGGCCGCCATTTCTACTTTAAAATGGGAATGAGAGAGAGTCCTTCTCTCATAGGGTTATTACAGGATTGCATGAGAGATCACACCTAACACACTACATTCGCTATGGCATACAGTGGACAGATATACCACCGATAATCCCCCCGCGGGTTTAATATGAAGCTCCACAATCATTAAACCTTGACAGGCACACAGAGGTTTTTGTAATCTGTCCGCACTTCCAACCGATTTTTCATCCACAGGGGATTCCTAAAACCCGCTCCTTCCCCCCCTTCCTCCCGCCCCGCCCTGGCATTCTCAAGCCTCCCGGGATCAAACAGTGCACGGGGGCCGGAGCTGGGAACGCAAGACGGCAGCGGGCAGGGGGCACGGCCCGGGCATTTGAGCGCGCGGTATCCGCGCTCTGCACCCGGCTCTTCCCACGTAGGTCCGGCGGCTTCTGGGAACTGGTGCCGGCGGCCCGTGTGCACAGCGCGGTGCGCACAGCCCGGATGGGGCTGCGAGTGAGTCGGCGTGGGGCGTGTGCAGGCAGCGCCGGCCCGGGGAGGGCTTTTGCGCTCGTCCCTGCCCCTTCCCGCCATAAAGGCACCGGCCGCTCGCTCCATTTCACCACACCCGCTGCGACATTTTAGCCGCTTCTCGTGCAGCTGTCCCCAGACTTCGGCCACCGCTTCAGCCTCGCCATGGATCCCAACTGCTCCTGCGCCACTGGTAAATAGATCTGGTTCAGGGCCGGGTGTTGCTTTTAGACCTAGGGGAGTCATTTTTGCCTCCTCCTTTCCTTCATCACTCAGTTTCGGGTACTAATTGCCTTTTCCTAAGCGTTTCGGTGTGCCTTAATCTACTGTAGGTATGAGACCCCGTTTACCAATAAGGAGGCTGGAGTTCACAACTGGCCGGGGCTCCCACAAATTGTTCAGTTGAGAGTCGAACCCAGCCTCCCAGCACACATTCCCGCGTTCAATTCTACGGGGACCTTTCTCACATTTACCTTTCTCCTTTGCAGGTGGCTCCTGCACCTGTGCTGGCTCCTGCAAATGCAAAGAGTGCAAATGCACCACCTGCAAGAAGAGTGAGTGGAAATTTCCCCTATCGATCCACTAGCAGGCCCCCCTCCCCTACCCGGTCCTTTATAGCCTGAGGGGAATTTAAGCCAGGCGGTTGATATCACTTCTCTACGACTCAGTTGGGGAGGATGGGAATCCTTATTACCTCTCCCAGTTAGTCATCTCTGCCACTTACTTTCCTTCCCCAGGCTGCTGTTCCTGCTGCCCCGCGGGCTGTGTCAAGTGTGCCCAGGGCTGCATCTGCAAAGGGGCGTCAGACAAGTGCAGCTGCTGTGCCTGATGCAGGGGAGAGCCTGCTCCCCATGTAAATAGAGCAACCTGTACAAACCTCCATATTTTTACAACCCTGATCCCTTTGCTATAGTCCTTTTTTTCCCCTATAAAACACATGGATGATAATAAAACTGACTGACTCTATTCTGGTTCTGTTTTCCTTTGCATAACCGTCAGGCTGGGAGTGGCATGGGGACTGGCCTGGAAATGCTGAAACCTGGGTTCTACAACAAATGTTAGTCCCTAATAAACTGAGTGCCTGAAGAAAAGCCAGGTGACCTCAATGACCACCATCTTCTGGAAAATTAAAGAGTGCTGTGCCACATTCTTTAATAAGAGTGTGAGGGGCCAGGGAAGACAAATAGGGACTCTTACTACACTGATGGGTAGTGACTGCAATGGTCTATGGGGGGGGCCTCAATAATAAGGGTGAATGTGATAACCACATTGATTTTCTAAAGCCTTCATAAATAAGTATATCAATGATACACTGATAAAAAAAAGTGTGCAGGGGAGATACAGGGTCGGTGATATTATATCAACAGTTGACGGTACAGGAAGAGCAACCAGAATTCTCATAACCCTGATTTCTATGCACAACTTAATTATTCATTGAATTTTAGAACTTGAAAAAGACTTAAGAAACTGGGGAACTAGCCTGCATGTACTTTGAATCCTACACGGGACACGTAAAAAAATCTGTAGGAAAGGAGCAGTTTGGAGTCACAGAAACATTACTTGGTAACAACTAATGTAATCAAATTTTAACTACAATGAAAATTCACTAAAAGAACAAAACAGACACCATATTTAGAGATTATATACATACAATTATTAACAATACAAGCAGAAACCTGAAAATAAGAGATTTACAAATATTCTAAAAGAGTCATTTACGGTGAATATTGAGCACTGAAAACAATTCACAAATGCCAAGTGCATAAACTTCAAACACCCCTGACATCACCACAGCGACTTTGGCTTCCGCTGTGCCCCTGACCAGAGCCCACTCTCGCGGGCTCCCCGCTGTGACCGGGCTCAGAAAGTCTGCAAGGTCCTCCTGAGCTCAGCCTGAAAACTGCCCCTCCTTCCTCACCGGGCCTCCGCGACTTCAGCAGCAAAGGGACTAGGGATTTGGAGGCAAGTGCCCAGGAACTCCGCAGCCAGCAGGCAGGGTAGCTGTGCCTCGGTTCCCCATGAAGTGCTTCGGGTCTGCCAGGGGCAGGGTGATGGTCCCCTTCTGCAGTTGGGAGGGCGTGGTGCTGCTTCTTAGGCAGGAGTGACTTGTAACTCAAGCCAGTGGTTACTACCCCTGCCTCCATGTGGAGGCACTTGCTGCTTGATGTTCCAAGAGAGAGGCGAGTACCGTGGCCTCGGATCAGGATCACGCTCACCCGCAGGTGAGCTGCGTGTGGGGCAGAAGACGGAAAGTCAGAAGGCAGCCCGAATCACATGCATGGGTTTCCCACACACATCCCGGTACACAGCACACCCTGCCCCAACCAAGTGGTACGGCCTGGCAAGTCACTCAGCCTCCCTGAGCCTGCGTTTCCCCTTTGGGAGGAAGGAGATTATAGCATTAGGTGGGAGTAAATGAGAAAGTGGCTCAACTCCTGGCCAGGGCTTCCTATGCAGTGTCCGTTAGGATCTCTCTCTGTTCACACTTACTTTCTCGAGACAGGATCCTTGAGGTTCACAAGAGCTCCGGGAGAAAGGCTGTTGATATGGAAACGTGACTCTGGGCTGTGGGTTAAGGACGGAATTGAAAATTCATCTGGCAGCCAAAGAGAGGGTGACTGTGCCGCAGGAGTCCCTGGGCACCAGAGGCTGCCACAGCATTTGGACTGACACCAAGGCCCTTACCAGCCTCCTCAACGTCATCTGGTCTCCCTGTGCCCCAGAGACTGAGACCTCAAACAGGAAGAGACTGGAGTAATCACGCCAATGTCCACAGAGGGTCCGCCACCAGCACAATGTCACACTGCTCAGAAATAAAGGTATGGAAGAACCCAGGCTACAGTTGTCCCCAGAGCCTGGCCGCAGCTGGTGCATCATGGTGTCAGCGGATGCTACACTGGACGTATCACAGTTCTAAGCTGGAGGGTCCCTTGGGGGTGGAGACACGTGTTGTCCTTGGCTCAGAGGTGGGAAACCAGCCACAGAGGTCACAGCGCTACGCTGAGGGAGCTGACGGCTGGCTCACCTGCTGGCTCACGGCCCTACCCGCTGCTGCCTCTGTGTCCTCATCTTTCACATGCAGTCGTGACATAGGGTGACTGGTGAGGGCCAGGTGTTGCCGTCAGCCTACCAGAGTGCGATTCCACTTGTGTCACTCAGAGCAGGGTGACATTTAGTGGCTTCCCCTCTGCACTGTGAAACGGGCAATATGAAAGCATTTTCCTCATGGAAATGATAGAGGTAAAACTGGTAAAGAACATAGAAAGCTGCCTGGCATTGGGCGAGTGGCCTATGAATATCAGCCATGTCTTTACTAGCATTTTTCTGGGGTAAAATGTAAATGAGGGATGTTCTTTACCCCAGACAAATACAGCAGGCCTGGGGACCCTGTTTTTGTGTTCTGTGTCATCTTCATGACCCTGAGAGGACGTGACCTCTGGTCCAGACAGCGTCACTCTCTTCCCACACAACCGGCATCGGATCGGCCCCAGGATATAAAGTCATGAAGCAAGGCTCTGTTCCTCATTTCAGACAGTGAGAGATGCTCGCCAGTGTTCTGCCACCTACACCCTATTTGACTTAACACTGTAATTCAAAGGGATTCATAGTGTTGTCGATGTTTTCCTATGGAGGGCAAGCTCTGATCACTAAATGAATATGAACATCCACCTCATTCTAGATGCAGAAGATGGCCAAGTAATGGCATTATAGTATGTATGTTTCACTCAGGAGTCCCCTAAACACTGCTCCATGCTTGAACAGACTGTTTGCACTCCATTCAATGGTTTCAAGCAGTGTAGGAGGGCCCTGCACACCCTTGGGCCCCAGGCAGGCTTCTTGGACCTTGTGTTTCCCCTTTGGGAGGAAGGAGGCAGGGAGGCTGACTGGATTCCAGCATGTACAACTCCCTGGCTAGGTGCCCCGGGGAAAGTGATTTTAGACGCCTTGAGTTGCAATTGGCCCTTAGTAAAAGGAGCCACCAAATAATAGCCCCATTCCCTTTTAGGGACTTGTGACAGTACACACATAGAAAGTGGTTATGACAGGGCCTGACAGGCACATAGAAAATGCTGTGGCTATAACCGACAGGAATGTTGAAAGGGAAATGGGCACGTTCCTTGCTCTGTTCTGGAAGGCAGATCTCGCTCGCCTCTAAGAAGAGAGCCCCTTTGGCGGTGTCCCACGCTTTGGGAGAGCCCTGGAGTGGAGTGAGGGTGCGCTGGCCAGCTGTGGGCAGCGCTAGAGAGTTTGATGGTAAGAAGCACCGACTATGCTATCCTGCCCATATATACACACATATATATACACACACATATATATATACATATAAATCCGTTCTTTCGTGGAGAACGCAGAGGAGGGTGCAGAGAATGTGTATGGGCCCTAGCTGCGGTGTACGTACGAGTTTTCCAAAGCACCATGTGGTGACAGGGAGAAGCAGTGCAGTGGCAGGCAAAGGTCCTGTTCGCCGCCCGTCCCCTGCACAGATCTGTCGGGTGGCTAGGCACGCCCGCGCTGTCCGCCCGCAGGCAGGGTGCTGAGCGCGAGGCTGGGCGTGCACACGGACTCCGGGAAAAGACGAACCTGACGACCACGGTGCCGGGCCGGGGGAGGGGAAGGGAAGTCCGCGAGGACCCAGAGGCCGAGTTCTCCGGACACCCGGAAACAGGGGAGGCGACCAACGTCGGGCGGGCAGTGGGCAGGAGCGGTGGGCAGGGGGAGGGCGGGCAGCGGGCAGGGACAGCGAGTGCCCTCGGCGCACAGCCCCTCGGGGAGAGCGGGCGCCAACGGGCAGACGGCGCGGTGCCTACCCAGAGGAGGCGCCCCGGGGGAATCGTGCTCCCGGCCCGGCAGGCTGCGCACAGCCCGGCCCAGGAGGCTGCGAGCGGTGTGGCCTCCTCGGGGCGGGGCGCAAAGCCGGGGGCGGGTCCTTTGCGCCCGGACCGCCTCCTCCGCTTCTAAAGCCGGCGCGGGCGCCCAGCTGCGGCACGCGCCCCTCCAGCCCAGGTGCCGCCGCCGCTTTGCCACCTGCTTGGACCTCCCGCCTCACCTCACGTCACATCAGCTCGCCTCACCTGTGCTCGGCTCGAAATGGACCCCAACTGCTCCTGCTCCACTGGTAAGAGGCCCCTGGCTCGGAGTCATGCGATGCCCCTTTCCCAGGCACAAGACAGAGCGTCCATGGTTTAAATCAGCGAGTATTTGGAGCTGAAGCTGAGGCGGACGCCTGCACTTAGCCGGTCTTGGGCCCTCTCCCTGCTGAAGCAGCCTCATCAGCCGTGAGAGCGTTTCCATCCCCCCCAGGCCTCCCATTTCAGTGGAGAGAGGCCGCAGGCCTGAGGCCTGAGGCCCAGGACTGTCTTCTCAACATCGCCCAGGTGGTCCATGGGGCTGCTGGTCCACACCCAGTGCTCTGTGCAGGCCTTGGGCTGCCTGTGCTTGGCAGGAGGCTGGGGACATTGCCTCTTCCGGGCCCAGGACATAGGCTCTGACCCTGGCCAGGCCCAGCCTTCCCGATGCGGGTTGGAGCCTGGGACTATTGCCGTGTGATAAACACAAGGGACAGCAAGGCTCTGTCTGGGGGAGGGCAGAGAAGGTGGGAGGTTAGCAGTTTCCCTGTGGTATGGGACCGGAGCTCCCAAGTAGTGGACCCTCCCTGCACAGAGGCGGCTGCACAGAGCCTTTGTACACCTAGTGCTGAGGCTCCTGTCTCACACTCACTGTTCCCTGCCTGGCCTTCTCTTCCTGGCAGGTGGCTCCTGCACCTGTGCTGGCTCCTGCACATGCAAAGAGTGCGCATGCACCTCCTGCAAGAAGTGAGTGTTGGGGCTTCTCTGGCGATCTGGGGGCTGTGGCCAAGGCAAGGGAGGGCACCCAGAGCTGGCTCTCAAAGTGTGGTTCTGGGAAGCTGGCCTTCCTTTACCCATAGGTCCCACCACTGCCTCTTGAAGCTTTCTGCCCCAGCCTGGGACCCCATGAGACGTGGACACCTCTTTCTGTGTGGCCCAAACCTGGGAGGTTCTACCAGAGTGGCCGTGGGACAGCATGTTCTTCTGCACTAAGGGTCCTCAGGGGCTGGGGGCAGAGGCTGTGCCAGGGTCCCTGTGCTGTGGGCACAGGAGTGTCCCGGTCATGTCTGCTGACTTCCCACTGTCCCTTCTTCCCACGGCTGCATCGGAGCAATGCGGCTGCCGTGCCTGATGTGGGAGCGAGCCCGCTCTTCGTGGAAAGAGAGCAGGCTTGACAAACCTGCCTTTAAGAGTCAGCATAAGATCCTGGCCCTTTTCCTGTGAGCCCCGTGAATGATAATAAAGTGGTTGATTTGATTGTGGCTCAGGGGGTTACTTCTTCTGTGCATGGGAAATAAGGATCTTAGTGCCCTTGGAGTGGGGATGGGGGAACCGAACCCTAATATTGGTTCAGAGTATAACAACCTGAGTGAGTGCTACCTTAGGGCAAGCCAGGTGACCTCACTGAGCACCACCTTCTGTGCAATGGAAAGCACTGGGCCAGAGGCCTAAGGGCACTGGCCAGATAGAGGAGGACTGCTATGCCCTTGCCAAGGCTTGGTGACCCAGAATCTTAACAATCACTCACCCATGCTCTGGTTTCCTTTCCAACTTCAGTCCCTTGTGTCCTTTGGGCTCCATGACATCTAAGAGGGTGGAATCCAACTCCCCAGTTACCCGAATTCCTGGCCTGAGGTTCTCAGACTCTCTCTGATGAATGACTGGTGCCAACAATCTGGGATTTCTCTATTCTGTCAGTCACAGACCTAAAGTGTGGTCAAACGAAATGTATGACACAGCTTTGAGAAGGACTGAATGTCTGAAACTCGCCTTTTGATTGGACAGACAACTCTCCATACATGAATGAGGAACAAATAAAGCAGGCAAACCAAAAGAATTACAAACCGCACGGGTTCTCTGAATGTGTGCGCTGAGCAATGGCAATGATTCACATGGGCGCCACGTGTGACCACGCACAGCTGAGTGAAGCTGCACCCAACAGCCCCAGAGGGAACCATCATCAGTCCTGCATCGCCCAGTGCCCCTGACTGGAGCCCACTTTCCCGGGGCTCCCAGCTGTGTGACCTGGCTCCCTGCTGTGACCAGGCTCAGAACTTCTGCAAGGTCCTCCTGAGCGCAGGTTGAAATGTGCCCCTCCTTCACCCGGGCCTCTGTGATTTCAGCAGCAAAGGGACTAGGGATTTGGAGGCAAGTGCCCAGGTACTCAGCAGCCAGGAGGGAGGGTAGCTGAGCATTTATCTTGGGTAAAATGTTAAAGGAGGGTATTTCTGCACCCCAGGACAAATAAAGCAGGCCTGGGGTCTCTCGTTGTGCGTCCGGTGTTGTTGTCCTTATGTCCCTGAGAGGGAATGACCACTGGTCCAGACAGTGTCCTTCTGTTCCCCCCAAACCTCACATCAGCTACAGGATATAAAGCCATGAATCAACGCTCCGTTCCTCATTTCAGGCAGTGAGAGACGCTCCTCAGTGTTATGGCGTCCACACCCTATTTTGCTTAACACTGTACTTCGAAGGGATTCATAGTGTCCTAGATGTCTTTCTATGGAAGGCAAGCCGTGATCACTACTGAGTATGAACATCTGCCTTATTCTAGATGCAGAAGATGGCCAAATAATTGTATTGTAATATGTCTATTTCAGTGCGGAGTCCCCTAAACACTGCTCCATGGTTTGCAGTTCATTCAATGGTTCCCAGCAGTGGAGGAGTGCTCTGCACATGCGTGAGCCCCAGGCAAGCCTCTTGGACCTTGTCTTTCCCTTGGGAGGCATGCACAACTCCCTGGCTTTGTGACCTGGGGAAAGTGGTTTGGATGCCCTGAGTTGTCAACGGCCGTTAGCAAAAGGGCCCCCAAATAATAGCCCATTTCCCACTCAGGGGCCTGTGACAGTACACACGTAGAAAGTGGTTATAACAAGGCCTGGCAGGCGCATACAAAATGCTATGGATTGATTAACTGTCAGGAAAGTTGAAAGGGAAATGGCTCCTTTGCTGTAGAACCACGCCTTGGAAGCACCCTGAACTGAGGATGCGGAGGCCAGCCAGCTGTGGGCGGCGCTGGAGAGCTTGACAGCAAGAAGCACCAGCTGTCCTGCCCATACATAAAGATATCCGTTCTGGCGTGGAGAACACAGAGAAGGGGGGCACAGAATGTACTGGCCGTAGCTGCGGTGTACGAGTTTTCGCAAAGCACGATGTGGTGACAGGGAGAAGTGCAGTAGCAGGCAAAGGTCACAGGCACACAGGGTCCCCTGCACAGATCCCTCAGGGGGCTATGCAGCCCCACGCTGCCCGCAGCCAGGGTGCTGAGCGCGAGGCTGGGCTTGCACCCGGACTCTGAGAAAGGATGAACATGACGACGGCCGCGCAGGACCGGGGATGCAGAAGCCGGCGAGGACCCAGACACGGAGTTCTCCGCCGGGCACCCGGGAACGTGGGTGGCGGCCAACTCTGGCAACTACAGGGAGGGCAGAGGGCTGCGAGAGCGCGTGCAGCCGCCGCACGGCCCCTCAGCGATAGCGGGTGCCAAAGGGCAACTGCCGCTGTGCGCACGGAGCTCAGGCGCTTTGGGGACCGTGCGCTCCGCCCGGAAGGGTGCGCAGAGCCGGGTCAAGGTCGCTGCGAGCCGTGAGGACTCCGCGAGGCCGGGCGCAAGGCCGGTGTGGAGCCTCTGCACTCCGACCGCCTCCTCGGCTCTTTTAAACCAAACGCGGGCGCCCAGCTGCAGAACGCGCCCCTCCAGTCCAGGTGTCGCTGCCCCTTTGCCACTTGCTTGGACCTCCCGCCTCACCTCGCCTCAGCTCACCTTGGCTCGAAATGGACCCCAACTGCTCCTGCCCCAGTGGTAAGAGGCCCCCCCGCTTGGAGCAGTGCGATGCCCCTTTCCCAGGTCCAAGACAGAGAACATCCTTGGGTTAGAGCAGGAAGTACTTGGAGCTGGAGCCGAGGCAGATTCCTGCACTTGGCCGGTCTTGGGCCCTCTCCCTGCTCAAGCAGCCTCATCAGCCCTGAGAGCGTTTGCATCCCCCCAGGCCTCCCATTTCAGAGGCGAGAGGCCACAGGCCAGAGGCCCAGGACTGTCTTCTCGATATCGCCCAGGTGGTCCATGGGGCTGCTGGTCCACACCGAGTGCTCTGTGCAGGCCTTGGGCTGCCTGTGCTTGGCAGGAGGCTGAGGATATTGCCTGGGCTCCGGACACAGGCTCTGACTCTGGCCAGACCCAGTCTTCCAGATATGGCTTGGAGCCTGGGACGATTGCTATGTGGCAAACACAAGGGACAGCAAGGGTCTGTGTGGGTGAGGGCAGAGAAGGTGAGAGGTTAGCAGTCCCCCTGTGGTACGGGACAGGAGCTCCCAGAGCTGGGCCCTCACTGCACAGAGGCAGCTGGCTGCTCAGAGCATTTGTGCACCAACTGCTGAGGCTCCTGTCTCACACTCACTGCTTCCTGCCTGGCTTTCTCTTCCTGGCAGGTGGCTCCTGCACCTGTGCTGGCTCCTGCAAATGCAAAGAGTGCAGATGCACCTCCTGCAAGAAGAGTGAGTACGGGGTCTTCTTCTAGAATCTTGGAGTTGAGTAATAGGAGGAACCCAGAGCTCAGGAGGCAGGAGCAGACCAATGACCCAGTTTTCTGGCATCCCCTTCACCGCAACTGATTCAGGATCAGAGCTGGAAAAACCTTAGCAATGGCTCATTGCAGCCTGTCCTTATACAACAGGGAAACTGGGGTACAGCAGGTTTTTGCCAGTCAAGCACACACCTGGTAGAAGTAGTTCTCCTGCCTGCAATGCAGCTTTCTTAATCACCTCAGCTACGAAAGCACGTTATGGATGTGAGCTAGTGTCCACATGTGGTTTCTCTAACATGGTGCAGCCTTTCCTGTAGACAGAGCTTCCCTGGTCCTCTGGGAGCTGCTCTGGCAAGGGTTTGTCCCCTGTCTGATCTTGAGGAACTTCATTGTATGTTTCTGGGGGACGGACGCCGGGCTTCCACCTCTCCCAGAGGCCCTGTCACTGTCTCTGCAGGATTTCTGCCCTGTCCTGGACTCCAAAGGTGCAGGGTGGCTTTTCCTAATGGGTAGGATCCAGGCGTCTTGGGACAGAGCACGGCCCTGTGGGGCTGGGGGCAGAGTGTGTGCCGCGCGTGCTTTGGGAAGGGAGGTCCCAGGTAATGTGCTCTGACTTCTCACTCTCCTTTCTTCCCCAGGCTGCTGTTCCTGCTGCCCCGTGGGCTGTTCCAAGTGTGCCCAGGGCTGCATCTGCAAAGGGGCGTCGGGCAAGTGCAGCTGCTGTGCCTGACATGGGGGAGAGCCTGCTCCCCATGTGGAAAGAGCAGCATGTAGAAGCCTGTATTGTAATCAAATTTTTAGTACACCACCAATCTGTGTTCTACATTACAGTTTGTATGACATAGTGAATCATAATAGTCGTTGTGTGACTATTTTGGTCCTGTATTCCTTTTGTGCCTTAGAATTAAGGGTGTTCAAGCCCTCAGGGCTGGGGTCGGGTGATTGGACTGGAAATGTGTAGACATCTGGGTTCTTCATACAAATACTAGTCTCTAAGAAACCCTTATAAGGGGGAGAACATATACAACCTCTCAGGGACTCCCTTTCATTATCTGGGGATCACTGCCAAAGTTCACTCCTCCGTGATGTGAGGGTTAACAAGTATTCAGAGGGAATGCGATTCAAGCACTTTGCCACTCCCACCGTTTGACTTCTACAGAGGGCTTTCTTACAAAGTTCTGTGAAAACACTGCTTTTATTTTCTAATACAGATATAAAATAAAATGAGTAATTAAGGAAAGATTCAAAAGACTACAGTAACGTGAACCCTATTTTCTGATTCAACACTTTACTTTAACTACGTAGGGAACAAGTAAAATAAGCAAAATAAAAGAGTTACAAATTGCAGTTTGTTTACCAATGAACACTGGAAACAATTCACAAATATCCTGGTGTGTGGACCACAGAGGAACTTTGAGTAGAATAGCCCTGACAGCCCCAGAGGGAACCAGAATCTGTCTTGCCCCACCCAGTGCCCCTGACCAGAGCCCACTCTCCCGGGCTCCCCGCTGTGACGGGGCTCAGAAAGTCTGCAAGGTCCTCCTGAGCTCAGCCTGAAAACTGCCCCTCCTTCCTCACCGGGCCTCCGCGACTTCAGCAGCAAAGGGACTAGGGATTTGGAGGCAAGTGCCCAGGAACTCCGCAGCCAGCAGGCAGGGTAGCTGTGCCTCGGTTCCCCATGAAGTGCTTCGGGTCTGCCAGGGGCAGGGTGATGGTCCCCTTCTGCAGTTGGGAGGGCGTGGTGCTGCTTCTTAGGCAGGAGTGACTTGTAACTCAAGCCAGTGGTTACTACCCCTGCCTCCATGTGGAGGCACTTGCTGCTTGATGTTCCAAGAGAGAGGCGAGTACCGTGGCCTCGGATCAGGATCACGCTCACCCGCAGGTGAGCTGCGTGTGGGGCAGAAGACGGAAAGTCAGAAGGCAGCCCGAATCACATGCATGGGTTTCCCACACACATCCCGGTACACAGCACACCCTGCCCCAACCAAGTGGTACGGCCTGGCAAGTCACTCAGCCTCCCTGAGCCTGCGTTTCCCCTTTGGGAGGAAGGAGATTATAGCATTAGGTGGGAGTAAATGAGAAAGTGGCTCAACTCCTGGCCAGGGCTTCCTATGCAGTGTCCGTTAGGATCTCTCTCTGTTCACACTTACTTTCTCGAGACAGGATCCTTGAGGTTCACAAGAGCTCCGGGAGAAAGGCTGTTGATATGGAAACGTGACTCTGGGCTGTGGGTTAAGGACGGAATTGAAAATTCATCTGGCAGCCAAAGAGAGGGTGACTGTGCCGCAGGAGTCCCTGGGCACCAGAGGCTGCCACAGCATTTGGACTGACACCAAGGCCCTTACCAGCCTCCTCAACGTCATCTGGTCTCCCTGTGCCCCAGAGACTGAGACCTCAAACAGGAAGAGACTGGAGTAATCACGCCAATGTCCACAGAGGGTCCGCCACCAGCACAATGTCACACTGCTCAGAAATAAAGGTATGGAAGAACCCAGGCTACAGTTGTCCCCAGAGCCTGGCCGCAGCTGGTGCATCATGGTGTCAGCGGATGCTACACTGGACGTATCACAGTTCTAAGCTGGAGGGTCCCTTGGGGGTGGAGACACGTGTTGTCCTTGGCTCAGAGGTGGGAAACCAGCCACAGAGGTCACAGCGCTACGCTGAGGGAGCTGACGGCTGGCTCACCTGCTGGCTCACGGCCCTACCCGCTGCTGCCTCTGTGTCCTCATCTTTCACATGCAGTCGTGACATAGGGTGACTGGTGAGGGCCAGGTGTTGCCGTCAGCCTACCAGAGTGCGATTCCACTTGTGTCACTCAGAGCAGGGTGACATTTAGTGGCTTCCCCTCTGCACTGTGAAACGGGCAATATGAAAGCATTTTCCTCATGGAAATGATAGAGGTAAAACTGGTAAAGAACATAGAAAGCTGCCTGGCATTGGGCGAGTGGCCTATGAATATCAGCCATGTCTTTACTAGCATTTTTCTGGGGTAAAATGTAAATGAGGGATGTTCTTTACCCCAGACAAATACAGCAGGCCTGGGGACCCTGTTTTTGTGTTCTGTGTCATCTTCATGACCCTGAGAGGACGTGACCTCTGGTCCAGACAGCGTCACTCTCTTCCCACACAACCGGCATCGGATCGGCCCCAGGATATAAAGTCATGAAGCAAGGCTCTGTTCCTCATTTCAGACAGTGAGAGATGCTCGCCAGTGTTCTGCCACCTACACCCTATTTGACTTAACACTGTAATTCAAAGGGATTCATAGTGTTGTCGATGTTTTCCTATGGAGGGCAAGCTCTGATCACTAAATGAATATGAACATCCACCTCATTCTAGATGCAGAAGATGGCCAAGTAATGGCATTATAGTATGTATGTTTCACTCAGGAGTCCCCTAAACACTGCTCCATGCTTGAACAGACTGTTTGCACTCCATTCAATGGTTTCAAGCAGTGTAGGAGGGCCCTGCACACCCTTGGGCCCCAGGCAGGCTTCTTGGACCTTGTGTTTCCCCTTTGGGAGGAAGGAGGCAGGGAGGCTGACTGGATTCCAGCATGTACAACTCCCTGGCTAGGTGCCCCGGGGAAAGTGATTTTAGACGCCTTGAGTTGCAATTGGCCCTTAGTAAAAGGAGCCACCAAATAATAGCCCCATTCCCTTTTAGGGACTTGTGACAGTACACACATAGAAAGTGGTTATGACAGGGCCTGACAGGCACATAGAAAATGCTGTGGCTATAACCGACAGGAATGTTGAAAGGGAAATGGGCACGTTCCTTGCTCTGTTCTGGAAGGCAGATCTCGCTCGCCTCTAAGAAGAGAGCCCCTTTGGCGGTGTCCCACGCTTTGGGAGAGCCCTGGAGTGGAGTGAGGGTGCGCTGGCCAGCTGTGGGCAGCGCTAGAGAGTTTGATGGTAAGAAGCACCGACTATGCTATCCTGCCCATATATACACACATATATATACACACACATATATATATACATATAAATCCGTTCTTTCGTGGAGAACGCAGAGGAGGGTGCAGAGAATGTGTATGGGCCCTAGCTGCGGTGTACGTACGAGTTTTCCAAAGCACCATGTGGTGACAGGGAGAAGCAGTGCAGTGGCAGGCAAAGGTCCTGTTCGCCGCCCGTCCCCTGCACAGATCTGTCGGGTGGCTAGGCACGCCCGCGCTGTCCGCCCGCAGGCAGGGTGCTGAGCGCGAGGCTGGGCGTGCACACGGACTCCGGGAAAAGACGAACCTGACGACCACGGTGCCGGGCCGGGGGAGGGGAAGGGAAGTCCGCGAGGACCCAGAGGCCGAGTTCTCCGGACACCCGGAAACAGGGGAGGCGACCAACGTCGGGCGGGCAGTGGGCAGGAGCGGTGGGCAGGGGGAGGGCGGGCAGCGGGCAGGGACAGCGAGTGCCCTCGGCGCACAGCCCCTCGGGGAGAGCGGGCGCCAACGGGCAGACGGCGCGGTGCCTACCCAGAGGAGGCGCCCCGGGGGAATCGTGCTCCCGGCCCGGCAGGCTGCGCACAGCCCGGCCCAGGAGGCTGCGAGCGGTGTGGCCTCCTCGGGGCGGGGCGCAAAGCCGGGGGCGGGTCCTTTGCGCCCGGACCGCCTCCTCCGCTTCTAAAGCCGGCGCGGGCGCCCAGCTGCGGCACGCGCCCCTCCAGCCCAGGTGCCGCCGCCGCTTTGCCACCTGCTTGGACCTCCCGCCTCACCTCACGTCACATCAGCTCGCCTCACCTGTGCTCGGCTCGAAATGGACCCCAACTGCTCCTGCTCCACTGGTAAGAGGCCCCTGGCTCGGAGTCATGCGATGCCCCTTTCCCAGGCACAAGACAGAGCGTCCATGGTTTAAATCAGCGAGTATTTGGAGCTGAAGCTGAGGCGGACGCCTGCACTTAGCCGGTCTTGGGCCCTCTCCCTGCTGAAGCAGCCTCATCAGCCGTGAGAGCGTTTCCATCCCCCCCAGGCCTCCCATTTCAGTGGAGAGAGGCCGCAGGCCTGAGGCCTGAGGCCCAGGACTGTCTTCTCAACATCGCCCAGGTGGTCCATGGGGCTGCTGGTCCACACCCAGTGCTCTGTGCAGGCCTTGGGCTGCCTGTGCTTGGCAGGAGGCTGGGGACATTGCCTCTTCCGGGCCCAGGACATAGGCTCTGACCCTGGCCAGGCCCAGCCTTCCCGATGCGGGTTGGAGCCTGGGACTATTGCCGTGTGATAAACACAAGGGACAGCAAGGCTCTGTCTGGGGGAGGGCAGAGAAGGTGGGAGGTTAGCAGTTTCCCTGTGGTATGGGACCGGAGCTCCCAAGTAGTGGACCCTCCCTGCACAGAGGCGGCTGCATCAGAGCCTTTGTACACCTAGTGCTGAGGCTCCTGTCTCACACTCACTGTTCCCTGCCTGGCCTTCTCTTCCTGGCAGGTGGCTCCTGCACCTGTGCTGGCTCCTGCACATGCAAAGAGTGCGCATGCACCTCCTGCAAGAAGTGAGTGTTGGGGCTTCTCTGGCGATCTGGGGGCTGTGGCCAAGGCAAGGGAGGGCACCCAGAGCTGGCTCTCAAAGTGTGGTTCTGGGAAGCTGGCCTTCCTTTACCCATAGGTCCCACCACTGCCTCTTGAAGCTTTCTGCCCCAGCCTGGGACCCCATGAGACGTGGACACCTCTTTCTGTGTGGCCCAAACCTGGGAGGTTCTACCAGAGTGGCCGTGGGACAGCATGTTCTTCTGCACTAAGGGTCCTCAGGGGCTGGGGGCAGAGGCTGTGCCAGGGTCCCTGTGCTGTGGGCACAGGAGTGTCCCGGTCATGTCTGCTGACTTCCCACTGTCCCTTCTTCCCAGGGCTGCATCGGAGCAATGCGGCTGCCGTGCCTGATGTGGGAGCGAGCCCGCTCTTCGTGGAAAGAGAGCAGGCTTGACAAACCTGCCTTTAAGAGTCAGCATAAGATCCTGGCCCTTTTCCTGTGAGCCCCGTGAATGATAATAAAGTGGTTGATTTGACTGTGGCTCAGGTTACTTCTTCTGTGCATGGGAAATAAGGATCTTAGTGCCCTTGGAGTGGGGATGGGGGAACCGAACCCTAATATTGGTTCAGAGTATAACAACCTGAGTGAGTGCTACCTTAGGGCAAGCCAGGTGACCTCACTGAGCACCACCTTCTGTGCCATGGAAAGCACTGGGCCAGAGGCCTAAGGGCACTGGCCAGATAGAGGAGGACTGCTATGCCCTTGCCAAGGCTTGGTGACCCAGAATCTTAACAATCACTCACCCATGCTCTGGTTTCCTTTCCAACTTCAGTCCCTTGTGTCCTTTGGGCTCCATGACATCTAAGAGGGTGGAATCCAACTCCCCAGTTACCCGAATTCTGCTGGTCTGAGGTTCTCAGACTCTCTCTGATGAATGACTGGTGCCAACAATCTGGGATTTCTCTATTCTGTCAGTCACAGACCTAAAGTGTGGTCAAACGAAATGTATGACACAGCTTTGAGAAGGACTGAATGTCTGAAACTCGCCTTTTGATTGGACAGACAACTCTCCATACATGAATGAGGAACAAATAAAGCAGGCAAACCAAAAGAATTACAAACCGCACGGGTTCTCTGAATGTGTGCGCTGAGCAATGGCAATGATTCACATGGGCGCCACGTGTGACCACGCACAGCTGAGTGAAGCTGCACCCAACAGCCCCAGAGGGAACCATCATCAGTCCTGCATCGCCCAGTGCCCCTGACTGGAGCCCACTTTCCCGGGGCTCCCAGCTGTGTGACCTGGCTCCCTGCTGTGACCAGGCTCAGAACTTCTGCAAGGTCCTCCTGAGCGCAGGTTGAAATGTGCCCCTCCTTCACCCGGGCCTCTGTGATTTCAGCAGCAAAGGGACTAGGGATTTGGAGGCAAGTGCCCAGGTACTCGGCAGCCAGGAGGGAGGGTAGCTGAGCATTTATCTTGGGTAAAATGTTAAAGGAGGGTATTTCTGCACCCCAGGACAAATAAAGCAGGCCTGGGGTCTCTCGTTGTGCGTCCGGTGTTGTTGTCCTTATGTCCCTGAGAGGGAATGACCACTGGTCCAGACAGTGTCCTTCTGTTCCCCCCAAACCTCACATCAGCTACAGGATATAAAGCCATGAATCAACGCTCCGTTCCTCATTTCAGGCAGTGAGAGACGCTCCTCAGTGTTATGGCGTCCACACCCTATTTTGCTTAACACTGTACTTCGAAGGATTCATAGTGTCCTAGATGTCTTTCTATGGAAGGCAAGCCGTGATCACTACTGAGTATGAACATCTGCCTTATTCTAGATGCAGAAGATGGCCAAATAATTGTATTGTAATATGTCTATTTCAGTGCGGAGTCCCCTAAACACTGCTCCATGGTTTGCAGTTCATTCAATGGTTCCCAGCAGTGGAGGAGTGCTCTGCACATGCGTGAGCCCCAGGCAAGCCTCTTGGACCTTGTCTTTCCCTTGGGAGGCATGCACAACTCCCTGGCTTTGTGACCTGGGAAAGTGGTTTGGATGCCCTGAGTTGTCAACGGCCGTTAGCAAAAGGGCCCCCAAATAATAGCCCATTTCCCACTCAGGGGCCTGTGACAGTACACACGTAGAAAGTGGTTATAACAAGGCCTGGCAGGCGCATACAAAATGCTATGGATTGATTAACTGTCAGGAAAGTTGAAAGGGAAATGGCTCCTTTGCTGTAGAACCACGCCTTGGAAGCACCCTGAACTGAGGATGCGGAGGCCAGCCAGCTGTGGCGGCGCTGGAGAGCTTGACAGCAAGAAGCACCAGCTGTCCTGCCCATACATAAAGATATCCGTTCTGGCGTGGAGAACACAGAGAAGGGGGGCACAGAATGTACTGGCCGTAGCTGCGGTGTACGAGTTTTCGCAAAGCACGATGTGGTGACAGGGAGAAGTGCAGTAGCAGGCAAAGGTCACAGGCACACAGGGTCCCCTGCACAGATCCCTCAGGGGGCTATGCAGCCCACGCTGCCCGCAGCCAGGGTGCTGAGCGCGAGGCTGGGCTTGCACCCGGACTCTGAGAAAGGATGAACATGACGACGGCCGCGCAGGACCGGGGATGCAGAAGCCGGCGAGGACCCAGACACGGAGTTCTCCGCCGGGCACCCGGGAACGTGGGTGGCGGCCAACTCTGGCAACTACAGGGAGGGCAGAGGGCTGCGAGAGCGCGTGCAGCCGCCGCACGGCCCCTCAGCGATAGCGGGTGCCAAAGGGCAACTGCCGCTGTGCGCACGGAGCTCAGGCGCTTTGGGGACCGTGCGCTCCGCCCGGAAGGGTGCGCAGAGCCGGGTCAAGGTCGCTGCGAGCCGTGAGGACTCCGCGAGGCCGGGCGCAAGGCCGGTGTGGAGCCTCTGCACTCCGACCGCCTCCTCGGCTCTTTTAAACCAAACGCGGGCGCCCAGCTGCAGAACGCGCCCCTCCAGTCCAGGTGTCGCTGCCCCTTTGCCACTTGCTTGGACCTCCCGCCTCACCTCGCCTCAGCTCACCTTGGCTCGAAATGGACCCCAACTGCTCCTGCCCCAGTGGTAAGAGGCCCCCCCGCTTGGAGCAGTGCGATGCCCCTTTCCCAGGTCCAAGACAGAGAACATCCTTGGGTTAGAGCAGGAAGTACTTGGAGCTGGAGCCGAGGCAGATTCCTGCACTTGGCCGGTCTTGGGCCCTCTCCCTGCTCAAGCAGCCTCATCAGCCCTGAGAGCGTTTGCATCCCCCCAGGCCTCCCATTTCAGAGGCGAGAGGCCACAGGCCAGAGGCCCAGGACTGTCTTCTCGATATCGCCCAGGTGGTCCATGGGGCTGCTGGTCCACACCGAGTGCTCTGTGCAGGCCTTGGGCTGCCTGTGCTTGGCAGGAGGCTGAGGATATTGCCTGGGCTCCGGACACAGGCTCTGACTCTGGCCAGACCCAGTCTTCCAGATATGGCTTGGAGCCTGGGACGATTGCTATGTGGCAAACACAAGGGACAGCAAGGGTCTGTGTGGGTGAGGGCAGAGAAGGTGAGAGGTTAGCAGTCCCCCTGTGGTACGGGACAGGAGCTCCCAGAGCTGGGCCCTCACTGCACAGAGGCAGCTGGCTGCTCAGAGCATTTGTGCACCAACTGCTGAGGCTCCTGTCTCACACTCACTGCTTCCTGCCTGGCTTTCTCTTCCTGGCAGGTGGCTCCTGCACCTGTGCTGGCTCCTGCAAATGCAAAGAGTGCAGATGCACCTCCTGCAAGAAGAGTGAGTACGGGGTCTTCTTCTAGAATCTTGGAGTTGAGTAATAGGAGGAACCCAGAGCTCAGGAGGCAGGAGCAGACCAATGACCCAGTTTTCTGGCATCCCCTTCACCGCAACTGATTCAGGATCAGAGCTGGAAAAACCTTAGCAATGGCTCATTGCAGCCTGTCCTTATACAACAGGGAAACTGGGGTACAGCAGGTTTTTGCCAGTCAAGCACACACCTGGTAGAAGTAGTTCTCCTGCCTGCAATGCAGCTTTCTTAATCACCTCAGCTACGAAAGCACGTTATGGATGTGAGCTAGTGTCCACATGTGGTTTCTCTAACATGGTGCAGCCTTTCCTGTAGACAGAGCTTCCCTGGTCCTCTGGGAGCTGCTCTGGCAAGGGTTTGTCCCCTGTCTGATCTTGAGGAACTTCATTGTATGTTTCTGGGGGACGGACGCCGGGCTTCCACCTCTCCCAGAGGCCCTGTCACTGTCTCTGCAGGATTTCTGCCCTGTCCTGGACTCCAAAGGTGCAGGGTGGCTTTTCCTAATGGGTAGGATCCAGGCGTCTTGGGACAGAGCACGGCCCTGTGGGGCTGGGGGCAGAGTGTGTGCCGCGCGTGCTTTGGAAGGGAGGTCCCAGGTAATGTGCTCTGACTTCTCACTCTCCTTTCTTCCCCAGGCTGCTGTTCCTGCTGCCCGTGGGCTGTTCCAAGTGTGCCCAGGGCTGCATCTGCAAAGGGGCGTCGGGCAAGTGCAGCTGCTGTGCCTGACATGGGGGAGAGCCTGCCTCCCCATGTGGAAAGAGCAGCATGTAGAAGCCTGTATTGTAATCAAATTTTTAGTACACCACCAATCTGTGTTCTACATTACAGTTTGTATGACATAGTGAATCATAATAGTCGTTGTGTGACTATTTTGGTCCTGTATTCCTTTGTGCCTTAGAATTAAGGGTGTTCAAGCCCTCAGGGCTGGGGTCGGGTGATTGGACTGGAAATGTGTAGACATCTGGGTTCTTCATACAAATACTAGTCTCTAAGAAACCCTTATAAGGGGGAGAACATATACAACCTCTCAGGGACTCCCTTTCATTATCTGGGGATCACTGCCAAAGTTCACTCCTCCGTGATGTGAGGGTTAACAAGTATTCAGAGGGAATGCGATTCAAGCACTTTGCCACTCCCACCGTTTGACTTCTACAGAGGGCTTTCTTACAAAGTTCTGTGAAAACACTGCTTTTATTTTCTAATACAGATATAAAATAAAATGAGTAATTAAGGAAAGATTCAAAAGACTACAGTAACGTGAACCCTATTTCTGATTCAACACTTTACTTTAACTACGTAGGGAACAAGTAAAATAAGCAAATAAAAGAGTTACAAATTGCAGTTTGTTTACCAATGAACACTGGAAAACAATTCACAAATATCCTGGTGTGTGGACCACAGAGGAACTTTGAGTAGAATAGCCCTGACAGCCCCAGAGGGAACCAGAATCTGTCTTGCCCCACCCAGTGCCCCTGACCAGAGCCCACTCTCCCGGGCTCCCCGCTGTGACGGGGCTCAGAAAGTCTGCAAGGTCCTCCTGAGCTCAGCCTGAAAACTGCCCCTCCTTCCTCACCGGGCCTCCGCGACTTCAGCAGCAAAGGGACTAGGGATTTGGAGGCAAGTGCCCAGGAACTCCGCAGCCAGCAGGCAGGGTAGCTGTGCCTCGGTTCCCCATGAAGTGCTTCGGGTCTGCCAGGGGCAGGGTGATGGTCCCCTTCTGCAGTTGGGAGGGCGTGGTGCTGCTTCTTAGGCAGGAGTGACTTGTAACTCAAGCCAGTGGTTACTACCCCTGCCTCCATGTGGAGGCACTTGCTGCTTGATGTTCCAAGAGAGAGGCGAGTACCGTGGCCTCGGATCAGGATCACGCTCACCCGCAGGTGAGCTGCGTGTGGGGCAGAAGACGGAAAGTCAGAAGGCAGCCCGAATCACATGCATGGGTTTCCCACACACATCCCGGTACACAGCACACCCTGCCCCAACCAAGTGGTACGGCCTGGCAAGTCACTCAGCCTCCCTGAGCCTGCGTTTCCCCTTTGGGAGGAAGGAGATTATAGCATTAGGTGGGAGTAAATGAGAAAGTGGCTCAACTCCTGGCCAGGGCTTCCTATGCAGTGTCCGTTAGGATCTCTCTCTGTTCACACTTACTTTCTCGAGACAGGATCCTTGAGGTTCACAAGAGCTCCGGGAGAAAGGCTGTTGATATGGAAACGTGACTCTGGGCTGTGGGTTAAGGACGGAATTGAAAATTCATCTGGCAGCCAAAGAGAGGGTGACTGTGCCGCAGGAGTCCCTGGGCACCAGAGGCTGCCACAGCATTTGGACTGACACCAAGGCCCTTACCAGCCTCCTCAACGTCATCTGGTCTCCCTGTGCCCCAGAGACTGAGACCTCAAACAGGAAGAGACTGGAGTAATCACGCCAATGTCCACAGAGGGTCCGCCACCAGCACAATGTCACACTGCTCAGAAATAAAGGTATGGAAGAACCCAGGCTACAGTTGTCCCCAGAGCCTGGCCGCAGCTGGTGCATCATGGTGTCAGCGGATGCTACACTGGACGTATCACAGTTCTAAGCTGGAGGGTCCCTTGGGGGTGGAGACACG